>NC_054375.1:24596197-24746768 GCF_017654675.1 Xenopus laevis
ATTCTATAATACACCAAAAGTAAAAATAAAGATGAACCATCCCTGTAAATGCTCCCTCTAAAGGGATTTCTACTGGCACAGTTTGATGGGCCAACCAGAAAGTGACGTAACCCAATCTTGCCCACCACCTGTATTATAGGATATACATCATTAATATCTTACCATACACTGGTCCTGAATCCCCTTTGCTAAATAAAAAGGTACAGGAAATGTCTCTCCATGGCAGTGTCTCCACCTAGTGGGATCCAGGGATGCACCTATGGCTGGCCCCACTAGAAAACAAATGATTAATCACGCTGTTGCAGAGAATCAATAACACAATTGCCCTGGGGAACCTGTGTGGCACAGTCCTCACCAGGCAAAGTCCCACACTTCACTCCTGTTTCATAAAGAGAGTCACAGTCCCTTTCCCCAAGAACTCTTAAAGGGGGTGTTAACCTTTAAATTAACTTTTAGAATGATATAGAGAGTGATATTCTGAGACAATTTGCAATTGGTGATCTTTTTCCATTATTTATGGTTTTTGAGTTTTTTTGCAGTTTGCAATTTCAGTAATCTGGTTACTAGGATCTAAATTTCCCTAGAAACCAGGCATAAATTTGAGTAAGAAACTGGAATATGAATAATGCCTGAACAGAAAGACAAGTAATAAAAAGTAGCAGAGAAGATGGGGTCAGCGACCCCCATGTGAAAGCTTGAAAGTGTCAGACGAACAGGGCAAATAATTCAAAAACTATAAAAAATAAATGATGAAGATTTGTTGAAAAGATGCTTAGAACTGATCATTGTAAAACATACTAAAAGTTATCTTAAAGGTGAACCACCCCTTTAACTTTCCCCAGGTAGTGCTACCTGCCCGAATACCTCTCCTGTTGGACAGAGTAGTTGCTCCCACGTAGCAGGCACACGGACAACACCTGTATTCATCCAGGGAACATGCTGGAGTTTCAATAACTCTCTCAGTCAGACTCACCGGGACTCACACAGAGCTGGTACAGACATCCACAGTGTCTCCACATTCTCAATCCAAGCACATTAAGTTTGCTTTAATCTTCAGGGCACAGCTCCCAGCTCTATCTGCAGTGAGAATACAACAAACCTTCTTCATTTTTCAGGGCACAGCTCCCAGCACCATACGCAGCTCAAGCACAACAAATCCCCCTTTACTGGAATCAATCGATAGGCTCCTGTCACATTCTCTCCACTGCCTCCGAGCTCTGAACCCTCCATGGTTGAGCTCACAAGGCTTGGGGACCTGGACCCCAAACCTTCCACCGGCCTCTCAATTCCTCAGGTCCCTACATCTTGTCTACAGTCCCAGCACTCCAGACTGGAGAGAAACCAGGAAGTAGACTGACATTGAGCACATGAGCTTTATGAAGAAATGGAGCAATAGTGACACCTTCTGGCCAAATCAGGAATCTGCCAGGACACACTGCACTAGGGGCAAAGGACTCACAACCCCTCCCTTATCCAATTTAGGTCCAACACTTAGCTGGCCACAGCAGGGGATTTCCGACCATGTGGGATTTTCAGACCAGACTTAACCCAAGGGCCACGTTACCCTCAGAGCGTGCACAAATGTGCGTGTCCATGTGCTATAACAGTGGGGAGGGCAAGGAGAGCAGCGGAGGGGAAGGGCAGGGGAGGGAGGTAGGGGAGAGTGACAGTCAGGAAGTTAGGAAGGTGAGTACAACAGAGGGAGAATTATTCCCAGGACTAGGGGTAGGCAGAAGACCATTTAACAGGTACCTGCCCAGCGCCCTGTTGCCGGTCATGTGGGCAGGGGTGTAACTACAGAAGAAGCAGACCCTGCAGCTGCAGGGGGCCCCAAACGTTAAGAGCAATTTCAACATATATTTGTAAAACTAAACAACCTATGGATATGTTGGGGGCCCTAAAATTAATTTGCTGTTGTGCCCAGTAACATTCACTGCATGTAGGGTTCTTTGGTGGGCACACTTCCCAATCCTTGGGGATACATATTATATGGACGACTGTGTTTTGTGCTGTGCTTGTTACCTACGGAGACAAATGCAGAAATAACAGGCTTTTAGTTCATAAGCCATAACATAACACTGTGCAGTTAAATTATTTCCCATATTACTTATATTTCTATAAGAGAAAAGCCATTCCCCTTTATTCCCTACAGTTTTAATGGTTGCATTAAAGGGGGTGTAGATATAACTGCTAATAACTGTGTAGAGGTGCTGGGCATGTACCTCCTCTGCTTGCGCTCCCCTAGTTCAGGTCTGAAATGGTGGCAGTTTTAACAATTCCCTGCACTCTCTGGGTTCAGCATTTGGGTGGAGCAATATTGTAAGAGAGAAATCATCAAGAGTTTATAGGGGTCATTGACAAAGAGCACTAAGTGAGCCTCTTAGGACATACCATAGGGCAGGTGGTAAGAAGAGAGCTTCATTTTGATCTGGTTATTAGTTGCTTTTTATTACTCATCTTTCTATTTAGGCCCTCTCCTATTTATATACCAGTCTCTCATCCAAGACAATGCATGGTTGCTAGGGTCATGTGGATCCTAGCAACCAGATTGCTGAACTTGCAAACTGGAGAGCTGCTGCATATAAAGCTAAATAACTCAAAAAATACAAATAATAAAAAATAAAAACCAATTGCAAATTGTCTCAAAGTGTCACTCTCTACATCATGTTCATTTAAAGGTGAACAACCCCTGAAACAGTACTTTATATTTGATCCTAACTGAGAGGAAGGTAAATTACCCAACAATCATGCATTGATTTAAATAAGAGACTGGAAGATGAAAAGGAGACGCCTGAATAGAAATATGAGCAATAAAAAGTAGCAATAACAATACATTTGTAGCCTTACAGAGCATTTGCTTTTAGATGGGGTCAGTTTAAAAAACTATAAAAACATAAATAATAAAGACCAATTGCAAAGTGGCTTAGAATTGTCCATTCTTTAACATACTAAATGTTAACTCAAAGTTGAACCACCTCTTTAAGGGTATAAGTGGTTTGGATAACCTTACATCCCAGGTGCATGACTTTACATTTATCAACATTGAATCTCATTTGCCACTTAGCTGCCCAGATTGCCAGTTTGTCAAGATCCTGTTGCAAGGATGCCACATCCTGGATGGAATTAATTGGGCTGGATAGTTTTGTGTCATCAGCAAACACTGATATATTACTTACAATACCCTCCCCTATGTCATTAATGAACAAGTTAAATAAAAGTGGACCCAATACCGAGCCCTGAGCGACCAGGGACAAAGGGTAACTGTCAGAGTAATCATTCCTGAACCTCAGGGTCTGTTTCAATGATGTGAGGTGGAATCCTAGAAACCTCATCACTTTAACTCTTATTAGTGTTACAAAGGAGAGAAGGGATTTTGGGGGCATGAACGTCAGCAGCTTGAGAGTTAATTAAATATGCAGGCAGCTACTCCTTTATATAAGGATAAACAATTAAAGGGTACAGTGCTGAAGCATTTTTAGAAGGCAGTTCTTATCTATGCAATATACTGCCATGACCTGTTTAATAGAATAGTCTCATAAAAGCATTAGATCTGACAAGTGCCAAGCCTCATGCTGTTCAGTGGGTAATCATGTGCTGTCCGTAAATGTGACCCAATGGCCAAATCCAGATGTCAGCATTATAGTGTTTATTTGAGAAAATCCCCTCCATTCACACAATGAAAACATTTCATCTTAGAATTATTTTAGAAATCTGTTAATACTGGACCTTGAAGTGTTATTAAGACCCGGTAGCTACACTTATTTATACAGTTTGATCAGGATTAACATTCTGAATTAGTTTCACAATTCCCCAAGCCGCAGACACAGGTGCTGACAGTCAAATAGAAATGATCCTGTACTAAATGTGTATGTTCAGAAAATAATCCCAGCATAGACTTCTATCAAAACAAGAGCTGAATGAATGGTTTCAATCTATTATTTAAGTGATTTATATTCTGTGCAGCAATAGCTAATGTGTAATTTGAGTGTGATATACTTCACTGACTGATGCTCTTTGTATAAAACATGCCATGGTTTTCTAGGCTTGACTTTGGTGATGTGCCCCCTACTGTTGCAACAACCGATATCTAGAATTGAGTTCATGAAAACAGCTCACAGAAGATTCCCAAATTCAGTTAAATATCCCCAGTTTCATGGTGTTGGATTGTGTCAATTTATCTTAAGCAGGAATAGTCCATACCTACCAACATTTTGGTAATAAAAAGGGGGGACAAAAAGAGTCACCGCGAATAGCGAAGTGAATTTTTTTACACACCCTAATAACCATGATCAATTTAAAAAATTTGGCAGGTTATGAAAGGTTGAACACATTTCTGTGTTTTTTTCAGTTATTACAGTTTTGTTAATAAACGTGAAATTACCCTTCATGCTGTGAGTCTAACTTGTCCCAAGAGACCTGTTCATCTTAATTGTTACAACTACTTAGTTGCTCATTTCAAAATTGTTTCAAAAGTATCTTACTGCACCCGGATTGTTACTGAAAGGTCCCGATTTTCTCTTTGATCTCCTGCAGTGAACAGCCAGAAAAATATACAAAGTTTCTAAAACTTAATTGGCTTTTGGCAGAGAGCCCAGAATATGTGGCCGGTGCACTTAGATTCATTTGTAACAATTTGATATAAGCAAAGAAATTGTAACAATTTAAGATAAGCAGGTCTCTTGGGAAAACGGATTTGCAGCTTAAAGAGGTTGTTCACCTTTCTTCACCACTACCCATAAAACAATCCTTAATGTTCCCCTTACACTGATAATCTATGTTTCGCTGCTATTATATCTCTAGTTAGGCATGTACCATTTAAAATGTACCATAGGATGCAGAATTCACTAGGAGACATTGTTGAAAGTTTTGTAGGAGGCGGAGCGTTTATCCTGCATGCATCTGAGCGTCTGACGTCATGGCCTGAGCTTTTCCTTTACTAACTGCATATTGGCTATCAAAAGAAACCTATTCATTGGCTATACAAGTAGGGTTTGCTTATCTGTAACTGCACAAACATGAATACCAAAGCCGCTTTGTTTCTTACTCCCAAACAGATAAAGCTAACACTCCCACAGCATTTTAAGCAGAACGCAAATTCTTCTGTGCCCGATCTATTGCAAGAAAGCACCACTAATATTCAAATGTTTTGGACATGTATCCTCCTCCCTCCCTTCCTCCCTCCTTCAGAATTCAGAATGTATCTCAGCAGAACTTACTAGCTCTGCTTCAGATTGCATTGGAGAAAAGTTAGCTGATCAAATATACATCTATTCTTAACTCCTGTAAATAAAAAAAAGTGTGTCTGTTGTCTATGCTAAAGTGTACGTGTGCTTATCAAGGCAGGAATAGTTCAACCAATTTCAACCAGACAAAGTGCTGACATATACAGTAGACTTTGAAGTTCCTACTGCCAGTATTCAGCGTTACACTGTGTTTCATTACACTTGAAAAAGGGGATCGGCGACTCCCCCCTGGTGCCTCAACGAACTCCTGCCATAGAACAAAATTCTAATTTCCCAGGTAAATATCTCAAAAACTATTCAAAATGGTTTTTAACAAATACATTACATACTGTATTTACTTAAAATTACTTCATCTTCTCTGATAACTGATTTTTTTTGAAGGGCAATTCACCTTCATTAGCAAAACTGTAATAACACATAAAACCACAGAAATGTGTTCAAACTTTCATAACCTGCCAAATTTAGTACAGTGAACATGGTAACTGGGGGGTGTGACCACAAAAACTGGTAAAATACAAAAAAGTTTTGCTGTGACAAATCTTTGTGTCCATCTTTCTATTTCCAAAATGTTGGGAGGTATGTGGGCCTAAAGCAGCAGTTTTTTTCGGGTGGTGTGCCACTTCTGGGCCTCTATCATTGGAGGAACATTATTATCTGTTATTTATGCAACTTACACCATAAAAAGCAGGGAACCACACTGGGAAATGGGTGGTAGATTCAAATACCTATCTGGCTTCTAATACAAGCTGTAGCTAAAATACAATTGGGGAACATATGGGCAAGGGTTCAAACAGGTGTCACGGCCTAGGGGGCAAACCAAACTGAAATGTGGCCCTGTGAGTATTCTGAATTCATCTGACCATTGAGTGTGATTGACCAAAGAAATCAACTTATTACTGCGTGCCCAAGGCAATAATTTGTCTGCCAGGGAAAGATACAGACCACCAGAGGAATAAATACAATAAAAATGTAATTGGAGAGATGTCTACCAGCTATGGCTCACTAGTTGCACAGAGGACATGCTGATGTCTTCTTGGGTGCAGGACTTTAGATGGATAAGTAGTAGACCAGACAATGATACTTTCCAGGACGTTATCAGCTGAGATGGCACAAGGACATACAGGAACATGCAGTTGCCACTCCTAGAAGTTCTAAATAGCCTTTTGAGGGTAATTTGTTTTCCTACTTCAAATGGAACCTCTGAGCTTTGGCCTCGTGCTCATTCTAATCCTGCCAACAAACATACAAGTTATCCTTGTTTGTATAAAGCATCCTGTAAACTGTTGATGTATTTAATATCTATTTCTGGTGGTATATTTAAATCCACTAACAATATCATTTATTTTATGTAGCCTCAGGGGATTCAACATAAAATGTTTTAGTGGAAAAACAAATTTGCATTATAAGTAGAGCTGACTTGCAGATTCCCTGAGGACAAAACCAACTCAACCACAAGATTCCAAAAAATTATTTTGTGGTGTGGATCCGTTTCCCCAATGGTACAAAAGAGATGGAGACTGATATTGTGTTCTCATTTGAAAGCAATGAGTATGAAACTACAGAGACCTAATGGCTCATTTACAAGCAAGTGCAAAATAACATAGTGACATAGTAAGTTATGTTGAAAAAAAACACACCTCCATCAAGTTCAACCCTTTAACTTTTTTTTGCCAGTTGATCAAGCGGAAGGCAAAAACCCCATCTGAAGCCTCTCCAATTTGTCTCAGAGGGGGGGGAAATTCCTTCCTAACTCCCATAATTCTGTATTCCCTCACTTGCTAAAAAGCCATCCAAGCCCTTTTTAAAGCTATCTAATGTATCAGTCTGTACAACTAATTCAGGGAGAGAATTCTACATTTTCATAACTCTCAGTATAAAAAAACACCTTTCGAATATTTAGGCGGAACCTCTTTTCTTCTAATCGGAATGGGCGACCTCGCATCAGCTGGAAAGACCTACTGGTAAATAAAGCATTAGAGAGATTATTATCTGATCCCCTTATATAAAGTGCAATTCAAATACAAATGTATGCAAAATGCAGTGTTTCGTTCCCCAGAATTCCATCAGGCACTCACTAAGTAGTAAAAGCTGAATGTGATGCCCCCTCTAGCTGGGCACAAGTTCTGGGTCATAGTTTCAGAGTTGGCATGGTGTATGCCATTGAGAGAGCTGTCAATAATGCATTAGCATCAGTTTTCTTGTTCAAGCCAGTTGCATCCATGGTCACGACCCACTAGGCAAACCTGAGAGTACAAGACAAACAGGGTTCTGGCTCCAATGTAACCTGTAAACTGTTCATATAGCTGTAAACATTCAAGGAGTCTGTGCAACCCCCTAAAGTAATCCGAAGAATTGTAGAGCAATGGAATAAACAGCTTCAAGGCAGTACTTTCAAACTCCAAATTTTCTTTTATTTTAGCAGTGTAAAACACACAGTGTGTGTTTTACACTGCTAAAATAAAAGAAATTTTGCAGTTTGAAAGTACTGCTTTGAAGCTGTTTATTTGGGTTTTACACTGCTAAAATAAAAGAAAATTTGCAGTTTGAAAGTACTGTCTTGAAGCTGTTTATTCCATTGCCCTACATTTCTCCGGACACCTGAGAGTACCATGTGGTCCAGACAGGCAGTAGTTCCTGGGTTCTCTATGGACTATGTAAACAATTATATAACAGGTATATGCAGTCAGTACTACTATTCTCATGACATGACAGATTGTATCACAGTTTTATTCAAAGAAATTGGATTATAAAATCTTCCCTTTCGTGAGTTTGGTTTTATTGCTGTTAATACTGAGGGAACTCCGGCTGTTGAAGCAGTCCCATCATTTGCTAGAGAATTCTAATCCAAATAATGTTGAGGGAATGCCTTATTTAGTAAAACAGCACCAAACTGTGCTAAAAATTACTTTTTTAAACTGCCCTGGACACTGATACAGCTTGTATGGCTCTTTGTTATGTTCCCATGGGACTTGAGATGCTGCAAGTCTGTGCCTAGTGCCAATAATAAAGACATTTTAAATGCAGTTTGGGGATCTGTCCTGTTACATAGTGTACTGGAAAGGTCCAGTGTGTGGTAGACTTAACCCTCATTCATCAATCTAGTAGGGGGCATATTTATTAACATTGGAGACAAATATAACCAGTGATGTTGCCTATAGCAACCAATTAGATCTTTGCTTTTGTTTTGGAACTTGTAGGTGACTGTTCAAAGCTAATGGCTAATTGGTTGCTATGGGCAACATCACTGGTGGTGTTTGTCTCCAATGTTAATAAATACACCCTAAGTGTGAACAGTGTGCCATTAAAGGGGTGGTTCACCTTTAAGTTAACTGTTATAGAATGGCTTATTCTATTACTTTATTTTTCAAAGACATATTTGTATTTTTTCTGATTCCCTCTGGTTTTCATTGACTCCATTTAAAAAACAAATGCTCTGTAGGGCTAGTGATGTGAGGGTCAAGTAAAACTCGACCCGCACCCGACCCTAACCTGCAAAATGTTGCCATTGTAGGACCTGCTCCTAATCTGTACCCACGTCTTATCATTCTACTATGCTACTTCTGTGTGCGGATAAAAGGCAGGGAATCTTCAAGAGCAGAAGAGGAGTGTACTTCCTTAACCCTAACCTGAAATAGTTGGCCAAATTTCAACCCAACCAACTGGAGTTAAACCCACGGGTCACTACGGATTTTTGGTCAACATGCACATCACTACTGGACAGGACCGGACTGGGAGTAAAAAGCAGCCTAGGCAAAAAAATCAAAGCAGTCTGGGCAAAAAAATCAAAGCAGCCCAGGCTTGGCCAGAGAAGAGGCACTTATGGGGTAATATGATACATATGTATAAATATATAAGGGGATCATATAATCACCTCTCTAATGCTTTATTTACCAGTAGGTCTTTCCAGCTGACAGAAGCTCACCCATTCCGATTAGAAGAAAAGAGGAAGAATATTCTGAAAATTATACATTATTCATATCAGTCTCTTTCCCAGTGGACCTTAGTTCTTATTTAAAAAGTATTTGGGTCTGGCTGTGCTCTGTACCTTGCAGCCAAACAAAATCCAGTGTAAGGTGTTGAGCACAACCACATCGATGAGTACTGTACATTGTGGCACAGTCTGTTTCATATGACATACGGCAGATAGTAAGTACAGGGCCCTGCTGTGGACTGTGTAAACCAAGGATCCCTGGCTTGAGCTTTAAAATGAGTTAAGGCAGTGATCCCCAACCAGCGGCTCATGTGCAACATGTTTCTTTCCAACCTATTAGATGTTGCTCCCAGTGGTCTCAAGGCAGGTGTTTTTTTTGAATTTCTGACATGAATACAAGCTTTAGATGCACAAAATAATGTGTGATGACAAACAGAGTCTCCTGTAGCCTCCCAGTTCACATAGAGGCTACCAATAGCCAATCAAAGTCCATATTTGGCACCCCCAGGAACATTTTTCCATGCTTACGTTGCTCTCTGAATTCTTTTACATTCAAATTTGGCTCACATGTAAAAAAAGGTTGGGGACCCCTGAGTTAAGGGATGGGTAGGGGACTGGTAGGAAGAGGCTGACAAGATTTTTACTGGAAGATCATCTTGCATTTATTGGAGATATAGGGGATTATGTAATTAAAGGCGCCACATTTTCAAAGGTCTAATCACCTATAGCAACCAATCAGCAGGTAGCATTTAATGGTCACCTTTTTAAAAGCAAACTGGTTGCTACAGGTCACCACACTTGTGCAAACTTTGTGCCTTTTGTTACATATGGCGGTTATTGTGCAGCATTCTTTATGGTTGTTAGACAATAGCTCCCAATATGCTGGAGAATCTTGAAAGTTATAGTCCAGCCATGTAATCTGAAAGAATAAAGTATATAGACACTGAAATGATATATTATTATTGTCAAACACACACCATATTATAATAAATTGAACCTACTTATTGCATCAGGGTATACAGTTTTGTGTAGCTTCTCAGAATGTTAAAGGAAAACTATACTCCTCAAACAATGTAGGTCTCTATAAAAGTATATGTAAAACCCTGCTTGATGTAAATAAACCATTTTCATAATGATATACTTTTTTAGTAGTACTGTATGTGCCATTGGGTAATCATAAATAGAAAACTGCCATATTAAAAAATAAGGGCTGCCCCCTGGGATCGTATGATTCACGGTGCACACAAACAAACTATACATGTTAGGTCACATGAGCCAATTATAAGACAGGGTTCTGTTCTGCTTCCACACTTCTTCCTGTTTCAGTTAGAGCTGTAGTATTTATGGTCAGGTGATTTCTGAGGCAGCACACAGACCATCACAAAATGGTGGTTCAAGGCAAGATATGTAAAAGGGCAATATTTACTTAACGGAAAGGCTTGGTGCACTTGGGTTGCCAAATGGTAGGCACCCCCAAGTGATTGTATTGACATATCTGAAACCCCGGGCCGGTGCTCCTATCAGCAGAAAACTGCACCCGCCTAGATTTATACCAGTGAGCACCACGGAGCGATCCACTTCCGTCTTCTTCTTTCTTCAAATTTCCTGGGGCAAACTCATTTGAAGTTGAACGAAATAGCCAACTTTTTATTTAAAGTTCGGCTTTTTGTTCTACTGCGCATGAGCAGCCGCGCGAAGAAGGAGGATGATGAAAGAAGATCGCTCCATGGTGCTCACTAATATAACTCCGGGCTGGTGCAGTTTTCTGCTGATAGGAGCACCGGCCCGGGGTTTCAGGTAAGTCAATACAATCACTTGGGGGCGGTCTAAATATTTGGCACCCCCAAGTGCACCAAGCCTTTCCTTCTCCTATAAGAGTAGTTCAGACCTGGAGCTCTCTCTCCGAATGTCCTTCCTCAGATATGCCTTCAAGCTGGGACCATTCATGGCTTTGTCTGATGCTACTTGGTATTGGAAGATGTTTAGTATAAAAAGACCTGGCCTGTGGGAGAAGCAAAAGTCACAGAATAGAGATGGAGCTCCATATGCAGAAGATCTGTGATCTATTTAAAGAGACAGTACAAAGTCACTTATTTAGTACAGTAATATCAGAAATCTTGTTTTCTAAGATCTTTATAATGCACATTATAAAATTCTTTTTTATTATCAGCTGTTCCAACTTATTCTAGCCTTGCATTTGTAGGTCAAAGGCCTGAAGTCCATGGACCGATGTCTTCAGATCTGATGCACTGAGAGGAAACGCAGGCGACCAGTCGTTATAGAAACATCGCACCTACAAACTACATACAACACGACTGTCGGGTGAAGAGGCATCATGCGGCGTTCGCATCTGAAAGTCGTGTTGTGTCGGATGCATGTAGTTTGTAGATGCGGTGTAGGCGTAGGTGGCTTCTCAGTGTGTCGGATTGGAAGACATTGCGCTGTGAGTTTGGTCGAGGATTTATTTAGCAGCCCACTGTATGCGTGGTTCTCTTTCCTGCTCACTTCCTTGATTTACATATGCAAATTGGGGTTAGGATTTAGTTCTGTATTCGCCCAAATCTTTCACAAATGATTTGTGATTCCACCAAATCCTAAAATAGTGTATTTGGTGCATCCATATAATAGTGTGTTTGCTACCTACCATTGTACAACTGAAATTTAGAGGTGACATATACCTTTCATAGGATTGTTGCACCACCAAAATGTTGCAGAACTACCAGCATACTCTTGCTGACAGCCAATGACACTCACGCGAGGAATGTATGGATGAATGTACAGTATGTAAGGACCCACATATAGAAAATTTAAAGTCCCTTTGACAGCTATGAAATTACGAGTTACCATATTGACTAACCAAAGTATGGCTGCTCTGCTACAACCTGTATTAGCCAATCTGATGTTGCTTTCACTATTGCAAATAGTCAAATAACAAAAATCTGTAATATAATGCAGCAAACTGCAGATGCTAGCTGGTGGCTCCATCTACAGACCTAAACCATTATTGACCGTTATAGTTTACATATAGCATTCAAGATGATTGCATTTCATCTCACAGCAGGATAGGCCTAATTCATAATTCTTGATCAAATCAATATAGAATGGAAAAAACAAACACACACAAAATTAGGCCTCTCCTATAAAGTATTAGATAAACTTAAAGTGATACAGACACTGTGTAGATACTTGGCTATGCTGCACTTAGAGTAGCAGGAGCATAGTATTAGGGGCTAAAACCACTCAAGTGCTGTACCCCCACATCAGAAGACTACTCGATCTTTAGGGAAATGACGAGAGCACTCTGCAAGCATATAAATGCTGTGGTTATCTGTTTATTAGTCGACTACTTGTACACGACATGAGTAGAAAGTAATGTGGGAATAAAACAATGTATCAAAATGATTTTGAACACGGAAGTGATTATAAATGTTGCTACTATGTTACAATTGTGTGGAAAGGTTGAATAATGGACACAAACACAGAGACTCTGAACCTTTATTCAAAGATATCCACACACCTGTTGATTAACTATTTGCATATGGACTGAAAAGGGATTTCACTGGTGGGGGATAGTAGGGGTGTTTTAAGAAGCCTACACGTTCTGTTTGTTTGTTACACTTGATAAAGGGCATATAGGCCCGAAACATGTCGTGTACAAGTAGTCGAATAATAAAAGGATAACCACAGCATTTATATGCTTGCAGAGTGCTCTCCTCATTTCCCTATAAATCCAGTTATAGATATCAGGATATCTGTGACCTGATCGAGGAAAGTTGCACCCTTTTCCTGAACCAAGCGGGCAGAGCGTTTTTGGATAATATATTTCCTAGATACCAGAAGACTACTCCCTGAGTGCTGCCCATGCTGGCCCACTCAATACGTGCATATATGTTGCCTCATCTCATACCATGGCTGGGACACTTGCTTAGTAAATGCATGTACTCAGTATGGCTTCCAGTTCATCTCTGATGTTACCATTGTTGGAGGTACTCCTTTATAAATAAAAGCAGAAAGACGTTTCGGACACCAGAAAATAAGCTGTTGGGTCACGGCAAGAAAGGATAAAGGGATTGGCAGAGAGTCAGATCTCCCACATGCCTGTGATCTGCTGGAGGGGTAATTACTAGGTCCAAACCTGCCAAACAAGAGCATTACTACTTGGGATGTCTAATTTGAAAAACTAATGGGAGCAAAAGAATCAATGTCAAGTATGACTAATGAGCCGGACAAAACTGGGAGTTGGGATGTTTCCTGGTTTTTGATCTAATGAGTAGTACAAGTATGGGGCCTGTAATCCAGAATGCTTGGAACCTTGGTTTTTTTGGATAACAGATCTTTCTGTGATTTGGATCTTAATGCATTAAGTCTACTAGAAAATCATGTTAACATTAATTACATCCAATAGGCTGGTTTTGCTTTCAATAAGGATTAACTATATCTTAGATCAAGTACATGCTACTGTTTTATTATTAGAGTGAAAAGGGAAATCGTTTTCAAAAGTTTGGATTATTTGGATAAAATGGGAGTCTATGGGAGATGGCCTGGGTTTTTGGATAATGGATCCCATATCTGTAGTGTAAGTAGTGAAACCACTAAATTGGTACTTAGCACCACGATAACAAAACGTTGCATTATCCCAAGCAATTGAGCCATATATGGGTAACCAATGAAAATGCTATGTTGTTTCCATTGTCCCTAGACTGGGTGGGACTGGCAATCTGTGGGTTCTGGCAAATGCCAGAGGGGCTGCTATAAGGTGCCATAGAAAGTCAGTATTTAGTGGGCTGGTTGGGCCTCTGTGTGGGCTGATTGGGCCTCTGTGTACCTGAAATGCCAAGGCCTATTTTAATTCTCAGTCCGGACCTGCCTGGAGCACTATCTGATATTCTTATAAATCCTCATATAATAAATAACTGCTGGTTACATGTCGTCACTTGGTGGTTCACCTTTGAGTTAAGTTTTAGTATATTATGGAATATGAAATTCTAAACAACTTTTCAACTGGCCTTCAGTTTTCCTTTTTTATAATTTTTACAGTATTTGCCTTCTTCTTCTGACATTTTTAGATTTCAAATTGGGGGTCACTGACTTCATCAAAAAACAAATTCTCTGTAAAGCTACAGATTGTTATTGCTACTTTTTATTAATCATCTTTCTATTCAGGCCTCTCTTATTCATATTCCAGTTTCTTATTCCAATCAATACATGGTTGCTAGGGTAATTTTATCCCTAGCAACCAAATTGCTGAAATTGCAAACTGGAGAGCTACTGAATAAAAACCTAAATAACTCAAAAACAATAAAAAAGGAAAACCAATTGCAGATGGTCTCAGAATATCATTCTCATACTAACAGTTCATTTAAAGGCTCCATGTTCTTTGTTCCTGCATTTGGAGTTGGAAGCATTAAGTACAGTTTCCTAGGACTGAACAAGTCTGTCCTTCCTCCCTATGTTTGATTCCAGTGTAATATAATGTCCCCAAAACGCACATAAATCTCTGTGTGCAATGGTGGCCATACTCAGGTAGATTTGGTGACCTAACCAAATGAGTAGATCTAAAGGTGGTCATACACAATAAGATCCACTCGTTTGGTGAGGTCCCAAATGGCAGGTGACATTGGGTTAATCCGAACGTTCAGCCCACGGGCCAAACGATCAGATTATACGAATGAAATGGGCACCAACGGGTTGTAGGACCACATCAATATGGTCCTTGATTGCAAGAAATATCAAACCAGCCAGATCGATATCTGATTTTTGGCCTGAGTTCGATCGTGAAGACCTGTCAGAAGCCCCCACACACAGACACATAAAATGCTGAATCAATCTAAAGGACCAATATCAAAAACTTTAATCTGCCTGTGTATGGCCACCCTTATATTCTAAGGAAATTTTAAGATTAGAGCAAGACGGCTGACATACTGCTGGGAATCAGCACTCTCATTGGTCAATATCCTGAGACAATTTACAATTGGTTTTAATTTGTTATTATTTGTGGTTTTTGAGTTATTTAGCTTTTTATCCAGCAGCTCTCTAGTTTGCAATTTTAAGAACTGGTTTAATAGGGTCTAAATTACCCTAGCAATTACCAATATAAAGTGGCAATAATATAACAGGCCAATTGCATTTTAGATGGGGTCAGTGACCCCACCATTTGAACACTGTAAAGGGTCAGAAATAGCAAGCAAATAATATAGTGAATAAAGTACTCACTATTGTAAAATATAAGGATATTATTAGTTGCCAAGGAGTTCCATGATCATATAAAAGCACAAGGCTGACAGTGACTTCTAATATCCTTATATTTTGCAACGGGGGAACTTTATTAATTAAAATACCCAACTTTCAGTTTTATACAGATATAATTTACAGGATATTCAACGGCTCTTGTGTATTATAAAGAAATAATACAGAAAGCAAATGATTCAAAAACTATAAAAAACAATTAAGGCCAATTGAAAAGTTGCGAAGAATTAGACATTCTATAAAATACTAAAAGTTAACTTAAATGTCAACCACCCTTTAAGTCAATTTCTATAGTGCACTGGAGGCCTCAATGGGGCAGCTTTATGTTTGGCTTTAGTGTCCCTAAACCTTCCTGATCTGTTTATTAGAGGTGCAGTATAAGGAATCTATATCCCTAAAACTGTCATGTGACTTTGCTGGCCAACTGAGTTTACGAATGATGCAAATTTAGCTGTGAATGTGCAAATTAGGGTGCTGACGCCTGTTTTTTCTGGTTGTTTGTTATGTTTGTTTGTTTTCACCCAGCATACATACAGTTGCAGGTATAATTTAGTCCCTGTGTAAAATATATAATAAAGAAGTATAATGAAGTGAGTGTAGGACTGGCCAGACCAGGGATGACTTTCACATATTTGGCCAGTTTGAATATACAGGTGTGGGATCCGTTATCTGGCAACCGGTCATCCAGAAAGCTCCAAATTACAGGAAGGCATTCTCCATTATATTAAAATAAGTCACATTTTTAACAATGGTTTCCTTTTTCTTAACAGTACCTTGTACTTGACCCTAACTTAGATGTAATAAATCGGTATTGGAGGCAAAAAATTTTTTTTTTTTTAGTAGAATTGAGGTATGGAGAGCTAAATAACGGAAAGACCGTTATTGACTGTATTGCAATATATGGACAAAATAATCCCTGTTTTAATATATTGATAATTGGCTGAATGCAGAAGACCTTTAGGGGTAAATTTACTAAGCGGTGAAAATTCACAGTCATCGCAACACTTTGCCAGGCGAAAATTCGGTCAGACAGCACTAAATTACTAACATTTAAAGTTGCGTCCAGGGCACCGAACGCTGGCTAATTTTCTGTAGTGTTATTTCTGCAAAGCGAGCAAATCCTAGTGCAACTTCGTTAGAAGTCTTCGGTCAGGCTAATCTGCATACTGCGGGACATTTAAGGTTGAATAGACGTATATATGTTGCAGCAAATACATTACACAAGTCCAGGGAACCTTAATTAATAGAGTTGTTATAATGCCCTACACATAAATCCACTGTAAAGTTAATGTTCCATATGTTAGAAAATGTATGGAGGAATCCGGTTACCCAAATGAATTTTTAAGGACTTTTTCAAGCAATAATTTAAAGTTTTGTCTCTTGTGCAAATCATTCCAAACCTTAGTCTACCAGTGTGATTAAAGGGTACAGTGCTGAAGCACAAGTGTTTTATCATAGACCAGGCAAGTTGCATCCCTATAATAACATCCATTAAAACAAAACTATAAAAACATGCCTAATAAATACTCAGTACAACCTGCACCCGACCCTAACCTGCATCTCACCCCTCTCTGAACATTACTTCTGTGAGCTTCTGAAGACAACATTTTCCAAAGCAGAGGAGTAGTGTACTTCCCCAGTCAGTGCCGCAACCAACCGAGACCCGCAGCAGGCACCCGAATTTCAACTCAAGCCCTTTCAGGTCAACCTGCACATCCCTACAGGGGAAGAGTGGAAAATGTTTTTGGCATAACTGATCATTTCCATTCTAATCAGTAACATAACTAGCGTTGGGTGGGCCAGGGTGCGGGACATGCAGCCAGGCCCCCGAACCCCCATCCGTTCACGGTTTTATGGCTGGCTTCATCAGTGTGCAAGCTACTGGCAGGCCCTGGTCCAATTGCACCCCCTGCTCCCCCGGTAGTTCCGCCACCAATTTTAATGAAACTAAACTCAATTTGTAAGAAATGTAGTCCTTGTTTAGGAATATGAAGATGTGAAAATCTTTCAAGGGGAAACCGTGTGTAAAAAATTACAGTGTAATAAAAAATAGAAATATACCCATGTATGTAGTTTCTGAAGTGCAATGTACAGTCATTTTACATTTGGTGGCATCTCACTTATTCAGTTATTGGTGTGACACATGGATTGGCTATATTTGGACTACAGGAATATACAAATGTGTAGAGGTAACTATGGCCTACAGTCAGGGCCGCCATCAGGGGGGGACAGGGGGGAGAGTTGTAGGGGGCCCGAGGGTAAGTGGGGCCCGGCCACACCACACTTACTTGATTATCCGGGCCCCCCATCTTTCTGAGAGCTGCTGACTTCGGGAAGGCATGCACATTTAAGGGGCCCTAGCCAACAATTTTCTTATAATGTGGGGGGGCCTGGCCACCAACTTTTTTTTCTCATGTGGTCCTAGCCACCAATATTTTTTAGGGGGGGGCTGACCACCAATATCTTTTTATTTTTTATTAACATGTGGAAACTCTAGCCACCAATATATTTTTTGTTTTTTTTACTGTGTGGTGGGGGGCGAACCTGAAGGTGGGGCTTGAGGTGGGCGCAGCCCAGGGAATTTTGTCATATGGGGCCCTGCGATTTCTGATGGTGGTCCTGCCTACAGTCAAACTCCAACAATTAGTAAATTAAGGATAACTTGTAAGATGGCACACTTATTATCTTAATGTGACAATTTGTAAGGGTAAGGGTCAATGAATATACTGTATATATGTATAATGAGTGTATATATAATCACACAGTCTCCCTGTCCCTTTACACTTAAAGGAGAACTAAAGAATTAATATGGTGAAAAATGCCATATTTTCTATATTGAACCAGCCTAAAGTTTCGGCTTCTCAATAGCAGCAATGATCCAGGACTTCAAACACAGGGGGTCACCATCTTGGAAGTGTCTGTGACACTCACATGCTCAGTAGGCTCTGAGCAGCTGTTGAGAAGCTAAGCTTAGGGGTTGTCGCAAAATATCCAGCAGAAAATGAGTATTCAACCTAACCTACTATGTTACTATGTAAATCACTGATAAAACCTTACTTTTTATGTTAACCCACAGTTACAGAAAATCATTGTTTACTATACACACAAGTTACAGACACTTCCCCAAGCTCATCTTGCCTTACATTAGAAATCTGTGAAATGGAAGAGATGACAGCACCTATACATAATACTTACCAATCCTATTAGGAGACAGGGCAGCACTGGACTCTCTACCTGCAAGGCAAAACAAAGAATAGTTAGTTAAATAAATACAAAATCCAACAGAAGTATAATAGATTCAAGACTTAATGTGCATCAGGAATCAGATTACATCTCCCAATGACTAGAATGGTCAGTCCATATGATGAATTTATCTGTTAATACGATTTCTGCAATACAAATACATATACAGGTATGGGACCTGTTATCCAGAATGATCAGGACCTGGGTTTTTTCAGAAAATGGCTCTTTCTGTAATTTGGATCTTCATACATTAAGTCTACTAGAAAAGCATGTAAACATGTAAAATAAACCCAAAAGGTTGGTTTTGCCTCCAAAAAGGATTAATTATATCTTAGTTTGGATCAAGTACAAACTACAGAATTATTATTACAGAGAAAAAGGAAATCTGGATTATTTGGATAAAATGGAGTCTATGGGAGACACACTTTACATAATTCAGAGATATCTGGATAATGGGGTTTCTGGATAATGGATCCTATACCTTTGCTGCAAATGTTGCTAGCCTTCCTCTTCTTATTTCTCCCCTTTTCTCATCTCCTTTTCATTCCCTATCTTTAACCAGGCAATAGATGCATGTTTTTCCATTTATACAACTATATGATACGGAATGCTTTAACACGTAATAAAAAATGTTGCTTAATATACGCTATTGAAATAAAATAAAAAAAAAAAAAAAGGAAAAAGTGAATAGCCAGCAATTTAATGCATGTTGAATCTATATGCCACGCATCTCTGTTTGACATATCTTGGAACATGCCGATATCGTGTTACGTCTGCACAATTAACAAACCCACTTGGGATGGAACAACACAATCTTGCACTACAGTCTGTTCAACACTTGATGAGAACTATGTTCATACCATGAAACGTGTGTAATTGCTGAACTTCTAGCACAAGACTTTGGGTGCAAGCTAGGGGGCAGGAAGCAAGTGTAGCTCCACCTTCTCCACAGCCAGGAGGGCATTTCTTCTGTCTCATTAGTTTTCATGAACATAAGTGGGAAATTCAGAGTCGAGTGCCATCTTGCCTCATGGTCGCAGCACTCCTGCTCCAGGTGCCCATTGAAACATGACCTGCTGAAGTCTTGCCCATGTACTAACCCTGTGGGTTTTGTCAATAAGGGGGTTACTATTTCTGCTGCCCTAATTTACTTTCTCTCCATGTACAGGCTGTGCACAAACATACAGGGCATTGTCTGCTGAACTGCACATCGTAAATGCAAATATGTATATGACTTTCATGGAAACTCTATGAACCAAAGCTGGAAATAGCTCAAATCTGAAAATACACCAGCTAAAACCTGTCGAGGTCATGTAGAAGTCAATGGCAGAGGTCCCTTGAACAATTCGAATACGTTTTTAGCCTTCACAATATTTGATTTTTTTTCAGTGCTCTGTGCTCTAAAACTCAATAACTGAGCAATTCAAGTTTTTTTTTGCCCAATAATATGATTATTCAGGTTTTTCCCCCTGAATGCAGACAGGCGTTTTTTACATTTGTATTTTTATTTTTTTATGAATAAGCACACATTCGAATTATAAGTTTATTTGAGGTATAAAACAAAAACCTCACAAACTCATCCTCAGATAAATAACCCCCTTACTGTATCTCTTTGTACAGGCTGTAAGGGAATTTAGGGGGCTGTTCCTACTGGCTTGTGCTTATTATAGAAGAGTAACTATACTGGCACAGCTCTATAGTATCTCTCTGTACAGGCTATGAGCAAACAGTGTTTAATACAGAAGAATACCTATGCTGGGAAATGAGTGGGCTCTCTGTACAGGTCCAACAGTCAAGCAGCCTGGTCACTGCCAGAGTAATGAATGATTTGTGCTGCTTAAACACTCATCTGCCCCTTTATTAGTAGAACCTGCCCCCCCATCCATACCTTGTATATACCATTTCACCTACTAAGCACAAAGTCCTTCCTATTGTGTAGTGTAACCCCCCCATCTCTACCCACTATTCAGGTAAAGGAAAGGACCCCCAGGTTACACTAGACTTAGCAGCAGTGATGAATGAATGGATCTGATAGATATAAAGCACAGAAACTGCACTGACTCAAACTCATAAACATACAAAGCAAAGCTCCGTGTCCATAATAAGCTGGGTATGTACTGCACATCTAATGGGAAATTATTGCCATATAAACCTCATTCATCAACAGGGTACACTTCCCCTTTAAGAGCAGGTAACAGAGGTGACTTCACCCCCTAAGGATGACAGTTGGTTCAGACCGTTGGTTGACTTTGCGAGAGAGAGGTGAGTTTACTTTTGCTCTAATAGATTTTTTTGTCAAATAACCCATTTCTTAACAAAAAAATAAGGGGAAACATTTGGGTGACATCCCTCAGACTAGTGGATGTTGCTGTTCTCATTGATTTTAGTGGATTTAGAGGATTGTCCCCCAAAATGGGCTTGAGAGATGCCTTTACTCTTAGTGCTGGTTGGGAGACACAGACCCAGGATTTGGCAAATATGCAGCGCTGCAATCAAATATACTGTACACCTTTTCTACTGAAGGTAACATTTGGGGACCCCTGTACCACACCATAGGGTGTTCCCAGTACTGACAGGCTCCTTAGAGTTTTGCCCCTCTGTCCTGTGGTATCTGCCCCCTGGGTATCTGTCCTGCTCTTTTGTACCAACATTGTAGCTAAATACATGTTCCCTTTATCCAAGTACTGGAACTAGGGGTGGGAAGCAGAAGCACGTGCCATAGGGACAGTTTGGGGGTGCTAGCAAATGATTGGGGGACATACAGCAGGGTCCCATAGAAGAGAGGAGACATCATACCCAGGGATTTGACAGTTGGTTTAGTCCGTTGGTTGGCTCTGTGTTAAGTGTAAATTCCTTCTGAGAGATTATTTGGCCAAATAACCATTATTTTAGTAAGAAAAGATGGGAAATGGTTGGGTGACACCCCCCAGACTAGTAGATGATGATCATTTTACTGACTTTAGGTAATTTGGAGATTATTCCCCTAAAATGGGCTTGGGAGATTCCTTTAATCTTCGTGCTGGTTGGGAGACACAGACCCTGCATTTGGCAGTTATGAAGGACTAGCAGCAAATATACACTTTCTTTCCACTGGGACCCCATAAAAAGATAACATTTGGAGACCCCTGGGCTATGTCATAAAAGTCCTAATTCTATCATTCTATTCTAGTGCCCAGTATTGACAGGCTCCTTAGCAATTTGCCCAGTGCCCCCTGGTTTCTCCATTGCTCTTATGTACCAACCTTAACATGTAACTACATTTAATTGAGTTACATAGTTACATAGTTAGATTGGGTTGAAAAAAGACAAAGTCCATCAAGTTCAACCCCTCCAAATGAAAATCCAGCATCCATACACACACACCTACCTACTTTTAATTAAATTCTCTATAAAAAAAACATTAATTTGTTTTTAGTACGTTTTATGCACTTTTCCTTCAAATACCCCGGCTGTGGGAGGCAAATAGGTACATGTTAGGGGAATTATTTAATAAAACAATGTTGAATTGCTAATCCCTACAGTTACTCAGTAATACAGCCCTAGGGCCTAATTCCCCTAAAAAATGGTTACTGATGGCAGCCCTGCCCCCCAATCTACTAAATCTTATGGGTGTCAAGGTGCCCAAAATCTGCCCGTGTTCCATTGCTAGGGGTAGTGAGACCTGTAGTGGGTAGTGCAGAGCTAAGGAACAGAAAGGCAACACAAATCACTGTCTCGCTGAGCCAAAACCTGTTCTTCTCTAGCTATAGCTGAACTACAATTCCCAGCATCCCCTGCGGCATAGTTGTAGTTCTAATGCAATGTGTATTTAATGTTCCCTGTCTCTTTATTGCTTCATTTGGTGTCAAGGGTACCACTCATCCTAGAAACTGTAATAAGCAACTGTCCCTAGCATCAGCACTAGTGTGGATGATATGTAAGGAAGGGCCAAAATGGAAATATTAGTAGCAAAAATCTGAAGAATAAATTCCTACAATAAAGATCCCTAGTGTTTATGGGTGCAGGGAACTGATCAGAGTAAGTCCCCTGCCAGTAATATACAGCAGTAATATTCAGCTGTTTTTAACCATTAGTCTGTACAGTCCCCTAAGTACATTGGGGTCACCAGGACCCACACTTGGTTGGCAGGGGTGTCCAGGGCCTTGATTGCACCAACCTTTTGTATGTGCCCTAATTGGCTTCTTCATTCTATTAAAGCTGCTACTGGTTGGTGTTACTGGTTATTTCGGAGCAGCAAACATATTCAGTAGCGCAGTGTAACTGGGAAGAATAGAGAAAGGGAAAAACAGTATTCAAAGCTTTATGTGTCAAAGAGTGTTTGGCTCACAATCTCTTTTTGTCTCTCCCCAAAAAAATGAAATACTAAGAGCGATCTTAGTGATCTGAGCGATTTGCAGCGACTCCAAAAAGCGACAAAGAAGAGGATAAAGAAGAAAAAAAACAGTCTTTTTAAAGACTACCAACTTACATCAAGAGCAGAGAAATTACAGCAACCTGCTCAACCCATTGCGGGTCATCAGGAGGAAGGTAGGGATCTGAATTTATCCCTCTGGTAATATTTATTACATAGCAGATGAGGTTGAAAAAAAGACACACGTCCATCAAGTTCAACCTTTTTGTCTAAATAAAACCTGTGTAACTGCTAGCTGATAAAGATGAAAGTGGGGGCTAATAGTTATAATGATCTGATTTGTGGAACAAATAAATGGGAGGGGATTGTCTGAAAAAGGGGAGGGTTTGGGTGGACCTTTGACTTGTGACAGGTACAGAAAGCAAGTTTTTATTTCAGAATTCAGGGTTTAGTGGAGCCGATAAAGACACTGGGATGGGGGGGACATATTAAAGACAATGATTATTGTAGTTTTTAGCTACAAATAGTCTTTAAAATTTCCACATATATATATTTGGGAGTCAGGGGCTGAGATCCCGGAGCAATATTTGGGCTTCCCACAGTGTGACAGTCATGCTGATATAGTTCCAGGGGTAAACTAGCAGCAAATAAGCACTTGTATAAGTACATTTATAAGCAACTAAAATAGTTTAATTAATAGTTTAATGATATTAGTTTAAATAATAGTTTCATTTAAGGGCTAGTTCTCTTAGAATGTCCTATGCATGGTAACAGCAGGTCATTGTTAATATGTGTAGTGGGAAAGTTACAGAGAGATGCTTGTCCTGAGCTTGCCATTTACCAGCAGCTACAAACATTTGTATTCTTTATCTCCACTAAAGCAGTGACTTATACCAACCTTTTTTTCCTGATACAGGAGCGTCAAGATGGGCGCCAAACTGTGCAACATCCTGCACCGGCACCGGCATACTGAGGTAAGACAGATGGAAATATAAAGTCGTTGTTTCATGCCGGATGATTAGAGTCCTTTCCACCAGATATAAAGGGGAACTGTCACTGCAAAAAAGAAAATCCTCAGCTTACAAGAAATATTTTGCAAACCTGTTTGACAAACATTACTGTTACATTTTTCAGATGTTCTTCACAAATATCACATAATGATAAATGTTCAATATTCATTAAAAAGTTTGGGAGGATTTCAATTGCTTAATCATTTTTTTCTTGATTTTGTTCCCTATTCTCTATAGACTGTTGACATCAATCAGTCTTTTGATGCTTGTGAGCCCTGGGTGAGTATTTGCTTTTCAGGTATGAAGCAGGAGCTGCTGAGAGACATCCGGAAGGAGATGAGGATAGCAGCAGGGGCGCAAAAGCTGTACCTTGTCACCAAGGACAGACAGACCAAAGCCCAAGTGAAGGAGCTGAGGAACATCAGTGAGAGGAAGGTGAAAGCCCTTTTCTCCTCTCTCCACAAGCTCAATGTGCAGCTAGCTCAGAGGGAAGCAGAGAATTCTCCAGGTAAGATAGAACAGTCCCTGGCCTCTTTCCTATTGGCATTACATGTGTGTCATCATAACATCACATACACTACCTCTTCATGGACATTAGGTTGACCCCCATTAGATTGAGCTCAAAAACAAAAGGACTGCTCAAAGCTCTTCCCTGTAGCTGCTTCATATGTTTCCTATCGGGTGCTCTGTCTGCTGCATCCCCACTGCTAAGATCCACATCAACACCAAAGAATTGGACGGCACTCCGATCAAAAGGAATACATGTTTATAGCATACTCCTGCAGGGATCCTTGGGCGTAGGATCCCTGCAGGAGTATGCTATAAACCTGTATTCCTTTTGATCGGAGTGCCGTCCAATTCTTTGGTGTTGATGAGGACCATTAGATTGAGCCCCACAGAACTATAGATGACCTTCATATCTTTTAAATTTATATTTTAAAACAATGTTCATTGGCAGCATCTTAACAAATCAAGAAAAAGGTCTTAAGCCTTAGATTCAAGAATGTTGTATTTGAAAATCCTAATATCCTTCAAATTTATTTGCAATATTTCAGATGCAGTTCTGGAGACTACAAGGGACACCGATGTCAACTTCCCTGCACCAGAGATCACTGCGCCTGAGGTTCAGGTCATTTCAGACCCCGCCATCAATTCATCACAAGTGAGTATTTTACATTGACGCCATTCATTTCTTGGACACAAACACTGCCCTTATCATATCCATGTAAAGCCACATTCTCTTGTTTGCAGCATCAACATGAAGAATCATCTGAGGAACCTGTTCCAGAGATAGAACAGCCGCCTGAAGAACCATCTGACAGGTAAGGATATTTTGGAGTTTATTAGAGATTAAATCCCTATCCCATACTTTCATCAAATAAGAACAAAAATATCTTCACAATAACAGGAATATTATTCTAATTAAAGTCAGGTACCAACAGATGAAATGATTGGTATAAAAAAAGAGGACAGGTGGTAAGATGCCCCTTCATTTGGCCGGGAGATTCCACAATACATAATTGTACAGTGCCATCTATGAATTATGGCTAGGGGTGCTGTAGTATTAAGGATTATGGAGAATGTATTTGCTAAGGGAAGAAAAAAGGATAGCGTGAAGCTAATAAATCACTAAGGGAAAAAAATGAATTAGAATAAACACTAACCCGTCATTATATTTAAAGGGACTTACCTGTAGAAGATACAAATGAGGAGGCTGAGGAAGAGGCAGAAGCTGTTGTTGAAGAAGATCCAGTGCAACAACAACAACAGAATGAAAGGTAAACTCACACTTTATATGGGAGGCTGCGGTTAAGACTGATTTCTACTATAAACTTGCATTATACTAATCATGTACCTCAATGACCTCTTTCCAATAGGGAAGTTCCTGAGAATGAAGAAGACTCTTCTGAAACATCGATGGGTCCTCTCCCCGGCGATTACAGCCCCATTCCAGAGGATTCTCAGGCTGAAGAGATGACAGTAGAGGAGGCTGAAACGACACAGTAAGACAAACCCTCAATATAAGACATAAATACATACATTATTAATATAGATATACATTGTTTTTCAAGCTGCACAAAACACAATTTATATTATTCCCTTTCAGAGAGCTACAGTTCAGCAGTTTTACAGCAAAGGACTTTCGCCGGATTAAGGTTTTAGGCAGAGGAAGCTTCGGCAAGGTAACTGATTGAGTCTCTAATTAGGACTTGGATCTTTAGCAGCATATACAGGGTAACAATGACACTAAACTCACTTTCTAATTCCAGGTTCTACTAGTAGAGTATCTTCCAGCAAACATCTATTGCGCTATTAAAGTGCTCAAGAAGGACAACATTGACTCCACTGATGATATAGAACAGTAAGTTCATGGGGAATGATTCCATAATCCTCTCATTTTGCTTTTGGAGCAGTCGCTTTCTGTCTCACAATCTTTTCTATTTTATATACTTTTCTTTCACTTCCCTTCCTTTCACCCAGTTGCTTTTGTTACCAAGATAATTTACTCTGTGCCGGACTCATTTTCTCTTTTATATTTCAGCATTTTAACAGAGAAGCAAATTGGACAGTTGGTGAATCCACACAGTTTTATAGTGGACTTATACGCCACATTCAGCACCAAAAACCAGCTGTTTTTCATCATGGAGTTTGTGGCAGGAGGCAGTTTAAGAACCCACCTGATGAGGAGCCAGCACTTTGATCTACAGACAACCAAGTAAGTATAAATGACAGTAGGTGGATATTTGTCCCAGAGTTATAGAAGACTGAGGAGTAGGGGAGGATAAATGATAGTGGCAGAGGTAAGCTACACTAATAGTAAAGGGTTTTCACCTTTGAATTAATCTCTAGTATGATGTAGAGAGTTATATTCTGCGGCAATTTGATATTGGTTTTAATTTTTATGATTTGTGGTTTTTGAGTTATTTAGTTTTTTATTCAGCAGCTCTCCAGTTTGCAATTAGTTTGCAATTAGTTAGCCACATAACCCTAGCAACCATGCATCGATTTGAATAAGAGCCTGGAAAGAAGAGGGTCTGAACAGAAAGATGAGTAATAAAAAATAGCAATAACAATACATTTGTTACCTTGCAGTGCACAGTACCTTTTGCTTTTTAGATGGGGCCAGTGATCCCCATTTAAAAGCCTGAAAGAGCCAGAATAAGAAGACAAATAAATAAAAAAATGTACAAAAAGGAAGACCAATTGAAAAGCTGCTTATAATTAGCCATTCTATAATATAATAGTTAAGCACCCCTTTTAGATTCCTCTATGAATGCGCCATATAATAATCAAATGTCATTTAATTATCCTTGCAGGTTCTACGCTGCTTGTATAACACTTGGTTTAGAAGGAATACACAGCAAGGACGTCATACACAGGTAAGAGTTAATAAAGGGGGATTTGTAGCTGTTGCAATTTAGTAGCAGGACAATTACAGGTTGAAAGTCACTGCTTGGAAAGCTAAGGGTAGGGAAAAGAACAGGAACCAGAATTCTTTGAGCTTGGCTTATGGCTCAGCTATTTCACAGCAGTTTTAATGTGTCATAACATCTCCCTTTTATTTTAATACAGAGATTTAAAGCCGGGGAATCTACTTATGGATCAAGACGGCTACATCAAGATCGCCGATTTTGGGATGAGCAAAACTGGTAAGAGCCAACTTATTATTGTGTTTTATTACACAGAGCAAAGGGAACTCATTTAGGGCATACAATTATAATTTTTCTTTTTTTATCAAGGCATTGGATATGGAGACCGCACCAACACCATGGTTGGGAGTCCTGCTTATATGGCGCCCGAAGTCGTGATGGAGGAGGAGTACACAAGAGCCGTCGACTGGTGGGCTCTTGGCGTCATCGTTTATGAGATGCTCCTCGGAACGGTAAGCAGAAATTGCCACTGGCCAGCTATAGGTGGATGTATTAAAGTTAAATACTGTTCTTTATCTATACTCATTAAACACTCTGTAGAAAAAGCATGGCCTCCTAATAAATACCCATGAATCATTTCAGAGACCTTTCACCGGATACGACAGGGACTTTATATACGATTCCATCGTGGAGGATGAGCCACACTACCCCTCATCCCTGGACTCCGAAGCAGTAAGCTTCATATCACAGGTAAGTAGCGCTGAGCTTTCAGTTTATTATAATCAGTGACCACTTTCCCTTGAGTTCCCTGAAGCTTCTGTCACTGTAACTGCTATTTTCTCTTCTTGTAGCTGTTGAAGAAGAATCCTGAGGAGAGGCTAGGTTCCACCCCAGGGGATGCCGCAGATGTAGCAGAACATCCATTCTTTAATGTAAGTCCCCTGTCTGTATTGTCCAAATAATTATCCAAAAGATACAGTCCTTTGTTATCTGCAGCGTCTAATGATGAACCTATAGTAATGAACATTTGCTATGGTGCCTATTTTGCAGGGCATTGTCTGGGATGATATTATCGAGAAGAACGTAACAGCTCCGTTCGTACCCAGCCTAAATGGACCGGAGGATGTGGGGTATTTCGATGAGGAGTTCACCAAACTGTCTGCGAATCTGACCCAGCCCAAAGGACCCCCTGCTGAGATGGCAAGCGAGATCGATGAAGCCTTTCTGGACTTTAACTATGCAGCATTTTAAGTCCAAAGGGGATGATGGGTAAGAAAAGACCTAATTAAAAATACACGAAGCACAAGTCAGAACAAGAAGTGCCCAGCGTTAGTATTCCTTGAGTTATGGGTGCAGGGGCACTGATCAGAGCAGAGCTGGGTATGGGAAGCAGCCATATTGGGTGCATGCAGGGCAAAGTGGATTTTATGGGAATATTAAGATGATCCCTGAGATGATTCTAATTTTGTGGTTTTTGTATATGTGAGAAAAACAATCACAAAAAACTCTCAGGCTGCTGAAACCTGTTCACATTCCAAGGAAACCAATGGAAGTGTATCTTCATCATTTGGGAAAGTAGAAATCCACCATAAATTTCACCCCAAACATCACAGAAATCACAACTGTGCGAATTGCTTAAAAACCGGTGATTTGTAATCACAAGTTGTGGGGAAAGTTGCAACCACAATTAGTCAATATTTTTAGTTTGATAAACCACCCAATTTGTGATAAATGTGCCCCAAAGTATTATAGGGTTTCAGGGATATCAATTGCTAAGTAAAATATGAGGAATGTGTTTCAAATTATATTGTTTGTCTTTTGCAGGCTGGAGTTCAGAAAAGGTACCATCTGACAGCTCCACCAGGTAAGAGTACCTCAATTCCACCAGTAATGCTTTCTCTACCATCGACCATAGCATTACCAACAATACGTCTTCTGCCTCCCTTTCCACTATAATACCATCAGCAGTGCCTCCCCTTTCCTTCATCTGTAATATCATCAACAGTGCCTCCCCTTTCCTTTTTCTGTAATATCACCAGCAGTGCCTCCCCTTTCCTTTTTCTGTAATATCATCAGCAGTGCCTCCCCTTTCCTTCCACTGTAATATCACCAGCAGTGCCTCCCCTTTCCTTCTACTGTAATACCATCAGCAGTGCCTCCCCTTTCCTTCCACTGTAATATCAACAGCAGTGCCTTCCTTTCCTGCCACTGTAATATCACCAGCAGTGCCTTCCTTTCCTTCCACTGTAATATCACCAGCAGTGCCTCCCTTTCCTTCCACTGTAATATTACCAGCAGTGCCTTCCTTTCCTTGCACTGTAATACCATCAGCAGTTCCTCTTCTCCTCTTTACACCAAAACATGGCATCATAAACAGGAGAACCCTTAAGCCACTTGGTGGAACCTACATTCCATTTTACTCCATCTCTCAGACTGTAGAGGCGGGGGTCTGCAGACTTCCTGGGGGTCAATTGGACTGAAAGGGAATGCAGTTTTCACTAAACAGCTTACTGGTGCTCATGTGTATACTGCTATTTTCCTTACCGTTTCCTTCACACTTGATGTAATGTGGTGCATTGATCCTGGGAGCAAATCCGATTGCCGTTAAGGGGTCAGGAAGGAATTTTTCCCTCTAGTAAAGCAGATAGAACAAAGCTTCACAGAGGTTTTTTGCCTTCCTCTGGATCAAAAATCGCACTTTTTTCATTGTTATGATTAATAAAGCTGTGTCTTGCACAGATTAACCGATAAGCCACTGTGTGTGTGTCTTTATTCTGAGTGACAGAATTGACCAAATTAGCAATGAAGAAACATTGAAAGGTTTAGTACCTGTGGGTGAGAGACACAGTCCTCCAGCGGGCATGGCTGCTGCAACAAGCATTCTTACACTGGGATAACAGGATGGAGATTCTGTTTATAATGGTCATTCTGGGCATCCTCCATCATGGCAATAAGGCTGTATACTCGCACATCAAAAACCTGGAGGGAAAGAAAAAAAAATTATAAGATAAACCAGAGTTTAATTGAAAATGACACTTGAATGCATCACATTATGAGCATATGGTTATAAAAGGGAATGAAAAATAAAACATTTTGAAAGCATTCAGTGTATAGAGACATAGTCTATATTCCAATATCCAGCAGCCATATTTAATATGAGGAATGGATCCCATTCTTATTTTCATAGTCTGGCCTATCAGGTGCCTCCACCATATGGAATATAACACACATGAGCAAACTGGCTCTCACCTTCCCTTCTCTCCAGCCCTGAGCCCCAATCAATGAAGGTTAAAATGCACAACACAATATTCATTGGGCAGGTGAGAAGATGCATGTGGGTACAAAGCCTGAACCTGCCCTGTGGGGTTACTATACAGCCATTTCTCCTGTGAACACAGAATGCTGGCAGGTAAGCAAAAATGCACACAATCCATCCATATTACAGATCCCCCATACTAAGATAATGGGAAATCCTTCTGATTTGTGACACACAAGTAACTGTTTTCTATGTGTCAAATCCATATCCCTTTCAAAGTGTTTTGTAATTTTAACTGGCAGGGAAACATTCACTGATTTGGCCAAAAATTGTAATCCTCTTTGGATTTGTGTTACACGTCTGGTATTGGATGCTCAGGTGTTTAGCAGGTGTCCATTCTACTGTCAGTACCTTCTCCCCTACCCTACAATCTATAATTTTGCCAAGCCAACATTGTCTAGGTCACTCCAAGACTGTTGTGTCACCGAGTGGGTTTGTCACATCAATATCAGAAACCTATTTACAGGGGCACTACTAGAGGGTGCAGAAAGTGCTACAGAACATGTGAACAACCAGCATGCATGGGACTCCTCAGAAAATGTTCAGGGAAAGCAAATTATCAATAAAATGCAACCTGGTTTCCAACACTAAGCCTGTACACAGTGGTGTGACCAACAAGAAGAAAACCCTATGATCCTAAGGGGCCCATCGACTTAGGGGGTCCAAAACGGACCCGCAAACCCCACCAGGGCCTTCCCCTATAGCCTGCAATCTCAGTTCTGCACCCTGTCTCCCACTTTCAGCCATGAACTGAGCTAGACACAGGCAGAGTGAGCTCCTGTCCAAAGAGAGACTTCCACAGCGTTTAAAGGGGGCAATGCTTTACGCGATTCTCCCCAGCAGACAATACCTTCTTCGCAGAGGGTCCCCTCATGGCTAAAGGAAAAAGAAAGATGTGTGTCTCAAATTGACAGTGTTTGATAGCACCCAGCGAAGAAGCATACAGGGAAATTAAATCCAAGATGGTGCCATATTCTCCACTGGAACTTCTTATCCTGAACATGAGAACCAGCGACAGATAAGTATAAAAAGCAAGTCTCCCCATATCAGAATAATCCCTAAAAACACAAGCTATCCCAGTTTAGGGAAGATAATAATAACAGATAACTAACATACTGTACAGGAGCTTTGCTGGATACAAACACCAGCATGGCCAAACATGCCAACAACTGGGCAGCAGTCTAGAAGTCAGAGTGGAAAAACCAGCAGAGGCCTGTACAGAGAGATACACAATAAACGGTACCAATAACAATTACACATCTGGTTTCACGAAAAAGAAAGTTTTGATATGGTGCTGTTGAGAAATAAATCAAATAATATACATGGATTTGTTATCAGGAAACCTGTTATGAAATAAGCTCCAAATTACGGAATGGCCATCTCCCATAGACCCCATTTTATCTAAAGAATCCATTTTTTTAAATGATTCCCTTTTTTTATCTGTAATAATAAAATTGTAGTGTGTACTTGATCCCAACTAAGATATCCTTGTAATCCTTATCGGAAACAAAACCAGCCTATTGGGTTTATTTAATGTTTAAATAATTTTCTAGTAGATTTAAGTTATGAAGATCCAAATTACAGAAAGTTATCCAGAAAAACACAGGTCCCAAGCATTCTGGATAACAGGTCCCATACCTGTATCAGATTTTAATACTTAAGTCAGCAGCAACCCCTTACTAAACCACTCATGGAAAATCAGGTAAAAAAATAAATTGCTAGGAAACATCGGAGCTAAAAAAATGTTTGGATTGTGAACTTTCCCTTTACCTAAGTTAAATGAACTGAAAGTAAAGCAATTCTGTGAGTACAGGGGTCTCTCCCATAAACTAAATAGACCACATGGCTGTGTCACCAGCTACGAGGCTGAATAGTGCTGGAGATTAGTTAAAAAACATTTCTGTGCAGGTCACTAGACCTTTGATTTATTGCTAAGGCCCATAGACAGATCTGGACTACCCACTCTCTTTACTCACAATTCTCTAACCACCTCTCAATTAAAAAAGGCAAATAATTAAAAATCTATAAACATGAATAATGAAGACCAATTGAAAAGTTGCTTAGAGGGGGGGCGGAGTTAGCCGCGAGCGGGAGCAGTCGCATCTCCTTGAGCTCCGCACTGAACTCTTCACGAAGTGATCGCATACTTAGCAGAGGCATTGGACTTTACAGCAAATACTCCTCTGGAGTCCTCTCGCCGTCGGCCGTGCCCGGATTGCGGTGGCATTCTCCTCTCTGCTTACTTAACTCGACGACGTCATTGAGGCCTATAGTGTCTCTCCTTCTCACGGCGCCTGTTTCACTCTCCATAGCGTCGGAAGGTCAGCAGGTGAGGCCACTTATTTATTAAATACTCCGATTGGAGCTACAGGGAGTCTGTTTAACCGGCGTTGTAGTGCTGTGTGGCTGGAAGCACTGCGCCATTGAGGCCTATATGTTTTATGCTTCCCTGAGTGACTTCCTCCATTGTGTCCTGCCCTCTATTGATCTGGAGCGACCATCTCTATATTGGGACATCAGTAAAAAAGGGGGTCTTTTACCATATTACTATCCTATTTGGACTGTGACTATCTTTGATTATACATTGCTGCTAACTCCGCTCCCTCCTTCATTAATCCTGTACTTGCTCAGCCTGCATTGTCTCATGGGACCTTTTCTACATGCTATCTTGCTATTGTTCCCCTGAGTACTTCTATGAAGTTGCCTAACATCATGGCTTTGTATTGAAGGTCCAGGTGTATTCTTCGGAGCCACGGCACTACCATAATTTGCTATTGCCTATTGGACATTATATTGTGGTTTTGGTGGATTACTGTCTCAGCATTATGGGGAAAATTGGGAAGGCTCCCCCCCTCAAAAAACCACTCCAAAAGACAAAACCAAAAATCTGGATACATATCTGTCCAAGGAAACTGGCTGTGCGGTCAATTGGTCTGAACCGGATGACTCTGCTGACCAAGCTCAATTACCCTCTCATTCTATAAAAATCCATTCCAGGGATGCCGCACTGATGGAACAATTTAAAATACTGCTGCGCACTGAACTTGATATATCTACAAAAAAGATTACTGCCTCCTTATCAAAAGAAATCAAAGAGATCAGTAAAAGAACAGATACCCTGGAACACAGGCTGGACGATACAACTACAGTGTTAGAGGGTCATGAAACAGATATTGATTCTCTTCGTTATCAGCTACAAGAACTTCAAGACAAGATGGAAGACATGGAAAATAGATCGCGTCGTGGAAACATCAGAATCAGAGGTCTTCCGGAATCTTATAAAAATTTGGAATCTGATATCACTGACTTCTTCTCCTTGCTTGTTCCACATCTTCCATCGTCCAAGCTTGAAATGGACAGGGTTCATAGAGCATTGGGACGGCCACCTCAGGTAGGCAATCCCAGGGATGTGATTTTGAAGCTTCATTACTACACTTCCAAAGAAACTATTATGCAAGCGGCGCGTCAGTCTGACCACTTGGAATATGAAGGTCATCCACTGCAACTGTTTGCTGATATAGCCCCAGCTACGATTGCCAAACGGCGTTCTTTCAAACCTATTACGGCGGTTTTGCAACAGAATAATATAAAATATAGATGGGCCTTCCCCTTTCGACTACACTTTCTACACCAAGGCAAGCAGTATTCTACAGCCGATCTAGCTGAGGCTACTGCCTTATTACAGCAACTACATCTTACACAATGTTCTGCTGCCTCAGGGTCGCCTAATGCTGGTGATTGAACGCTTCACTCTGGACATGGGTAACATTGCTGTTATAATTTAAGCTGTTTATGCTCGATATGCTTGCTTTATAGGCTCTTCTTTAGCTCCGTTGCTTGCCTAACACAATGTTAACAGAGACGATTATGTGTATACTACTATTACGTTTATAGTTTAAAGGGCTCCGAGGACCACCCTGTTGATCCACTCACAGTAGGATTAATATATGAGACGTCACATTGATGTGACGTGTGTATTACAGACTGTTCTACCACTTCAGTTTATTTGTTTTTCAATGTTCTTAGTTGATTGCTTTATAACTTTTTTCTTTTATTTCCTTCAAAACCGTGTCCATTTTTTCTATGCTCTTTTCAGTGAAGCTACCAGTCAATTCCGGCCACACTTTCTGTTGTATATCACTCTGTTGTTATGGCTACTTTGAGAATTATTTCCCATAATGTACAAGGTTTCAATTCACCACACAAACGTTCGAAGGCTTTTAAGTACTATCGCTCCCTTCATGTAGATATATTGTTTCTACAGGAGACGCACTTTTCCCTCGACTCAACTCCGGCTTACCTATCACCGTACTTTCCACACTATTATTTAGCTGTAGGTTCTGTGAAAAAAATGGTGTGGCAATTTGTTTTAATAAGGGCATTCAATTTAAGCTTGAAACTTTGAAAAAGGATCCGCATGGTAGATATGTCCTGCTTGTTGGTGAGATACAGGATACTGAAGTAACTCTGCTTAACTATTATGCCCCAAATACTGGGCAAGCTTGTTTTTTTGAAGAGTTGCATGGACTACTTGCGTCATTTCGTAAAGGTCAGTTGATATTGGGTGGTGATTCTAATATCTGCTTGCATGCTAAAATGGATAAAACGTTTAAGGTTCCTTCGCGCTCAATGGCTGACACGGTTTGTGCTACAAAGATACAAACTATACTCCAAAAGTTGTCGATGATAGATGCTTGGAGGGAACGTTGGCCTACGACTAAAGACTATACTTACTTTTCTAATCCGCACAAAACGTATTCCCGTATAGACCATATCTTTGTCCCACAAACCTTGTTGCCAAATATAGTCTCTGCTAAAATAGTGCCAATTGCATGGTCAGACCATTCTATAGTGGTAGTGGATTTGACATCACTGGTAAGTAAGCCTACTGAATTCCGGTGGAGATTGAACAATGCCTTGTTAGCTATACCGCAGTTACGATCCCACATTGAAGGCAATATCAGACAATATTTTACATTAAATCAGGGTACGGTATCTTCACCAATCACATTATGGGAAGCCCATAAATCTGTATTACGAGGTGACATTATAAGTATGGCAGCAGCTCGTAAAAAACAAAAACACGCTAGAATGCAGGAACTTGAAAATAAATTATTAATTTTGGAGAGGCAAAGTAAAATTAGAGTCTCTCCTAAACTGCAAGCCACTATTTTAGATGTTAAAAGGGAATTAGATCTGATCTATACGCAGGACATCGAAAATATACGTCAATGGCAGGTTAATAGGCGTTACCGCAAAGGGTATAAACCAGATACTCCCCTGGCCCGCACCTTACACTCAGTAATGTCACCACACTCTCCATTAGATAAAATTCGAACCAACTCTGGCTCCATTACTGGCAATCCACACATGATCCTCCGGGAGTTTGTTGCTTTTTACTCCAAAATATATCAGGATCCATCTACTTTCAATGTGCCCCAGGCAGATAGCTTATTTGCCAAGGTACAATTACCAACCTTGACCTCTGAACAGCGCCTATTGATGGATAATAATATTACTGTGGAGGAAACTTTATTGGCGATTAAATTGCTCCCCACTTCTAAAACCCCTGGACCAGATGGTTTTTCGATTTTGTACTATAAGAAGTTTGCCCCGATCTTGGCTCCACATCTTACGAATTTGTTTAATAGCTTAATGCGAGGAGATAAACTACACTCGGACTCTATATTGGCACAGATTGCTTTGATTCCTAAACCCAATAAAAATCCGCTGGATTGTGGCAATTATCGACCTATTTCCATATTGAACAACGATGTCAAAATTCTGGGGAAAATATTGGCTACGCGCCTAAACTCCTTCTTAGCATCCCTAATTCATCCTGATCAAGTAGGATTTGTCCCAAATAGAGACGGAGGCGATAATATTAGACGCCTGTTGCAATTGTTATACACCCTTAACTCCTCCCGCACCTCAGCAGTGCTATTAGCGCTGGATATCCAAAAGGCGTTTGATTCAGTTTCCTGGGAATATTTATATTATATCTTACGCAAATGGAATTTTGGGGATAAATTAATTTTTTCGATTCAGGCTCTATACAACACTCCACAAGCCTTCCTTAAATGGGGTCCCTTTGCTTCTGATAAGATTACACTCTACAGGGGGACGAGGCAGGGGTGCCCCCTCTCCCCACTCTTATTTATCCTAGCGATTGAACCCCTAGCAGTATTGATTAGACAGGACCCACGAATTGCTGGTACGACGGTAGCTCACCAAACTCATAAACAAATACTATTTGCTGACGACTTATTGATGACTCTGACGAAGCCACTTGCATCTCTCCCGCATTTGTTTAATACCCTTCATCATTTTGGGCGAATATCTGGACTGGTGATAAACTTGACTAAATCTGAAGCCCTCCCCTTGAATATTTCCCCATCACAGGTTAAATTGCTTAAGCTTAATTTTGATTTGCAGTGGACAGACGAACAGATAACTTATTTAGGGGTGAAAATAACTCCTACCCTCGAAGGTTTATATCAGGCTAATTACCCTCCTCTCTGGATGGATATTGATAAATCTCTAGTAACCTGGTCTAAATTACGTATATCATGGTTCGGCAGAATAAATGCAATAAAGATGGTTCTTTTGCCAAAAATTTTTTATTTTTTTCGGGTTTTGCCAATTGAACTTACACGGTCTCATCTATATAAAATACAACGAAAGTTTATGAATTTTATTTGGGCTGGGAAAAAACCACGATTGGCCCAAAAAACTTTATTTCTACCTAGGAATAGGGGTGGCCTGAGTGTCCCCAACGTCTTTTTCTATTATCAAGCAGCACAAATTGAGCCGTTAATTCACTTCTATAGACCTACCCTCCCATTATGGGCGCAAATAGAAGTGGCACTGCTCAACCCGATTAATCCTGCAGTGTTACCATGGATTTCTAAATGTGAGAGACCCATTATTTCCACCCCAATATTGAAAATGGCGCTGGCCGTATGGGATCGAGTTATATTGACAGCCCCTTTGAAATCGCCACACTGTCCAGCTATTCCTATTATTGGTAACCCTGTTTTTCCACCAGGTCTACAGGGTAGTGATTTTCAATGGTGGCATTCCCATACCATGCTCTTTGTCGCTCAGTTTTTTGGCTTGCAAGGCCTCAAGAAATGGTCCACTATAGTTGAACAGTTTAATCCTCCTAGAGGGGAATGCTTCCGGTATATACAGATCCAACATTTTCTTAATGAGGTGACTAAAGGGTGTACTGATATCCTCTCCTCTTCGGCTTGGGAACAAATGTGTATTAAATTCCCTTGTAGTGGGGGTATAATTTCTATGCTGTACAAGGATATTCTAAACTCATCATTTCCCTCTCCTCCGATATATACTACCCAATGGGACCGGGAACTGGGTACTGTAATGGATGACACTTCCTGGCAACAAACGTGGGTGCATACGGCCAAATCCTCCATAAATACACTGGCGCAGGAAACTTTATACAAGGTGGTCTCTAGATGGTACTTGGTTCCTGCCAAGTTACATAAATATTATCCCACTGTTAGTCCGCTCTGTTTCCGTCATTGTGGAATGGGCGGTACTATGTTGCATGTTTGGTGGCAGTGCAGACAGGCGTTCAGATTTTGGTCCAGAATATTTACACTAATTGATTCAATTTTGGGGATTAGACTCCGAAAAGATCCTTTGTTAGCCTTGCTCAATACTACTATCCCAATTTCAGACAAATATCATCGCAAATTGATACAGTTTATTTTTATAGCGGCGAAACAAACTATTGCCGCCTCGTGGAAGAAAAGATCTATTCCTTTGGTTATGTTTCGTATGAAAATGAACTGGATCATGGTAAATGAAAGATTATTGAGTATAACTACCGATACCTATGCTAACTTTACTAAGGTCTGGACTCCCTGGCTGCAGTACGCCAGGCTACGCTAATTTTTTATCCAATGCAGGCTTTACAGTTTTACAATTCCCCTGTATCACTCACCACCTGTTTCGCTTGTTGATTTGTGCTGAATTGCAACCTATATGATGGAATTTATGGTAGCTTCACTTCCTGAATTACGAGCTAATTGATGTTAGTATAATAACCACGGACACGGTTGATTAGGTTTACTGTTCGGTTTTTCTTTTTATTTTATTTTCTTAAATACAATGTCTTTATTGCTGGTACATGTTGTTTTCCGATGTGTAATTATGTGGAGTGTCTGAAACCAATGTTTTTCCTTCACTCTCATGACGTTTGACTGTAATGCGATAATCCCCTCTGCGTAGGAGGATATACACTTTCTACACGTAAGAAATCATAAAAATCTTTGTTTTGTGGAAAATATATATTGTTTTGCTGTCTAATAAAAAGTTTTGAAAAGAAAAGTTGCTTAGAACTGGTCATTCTATAATACACCAAAAGTAAAAATAAAGATCTCTTTAATGTAAATGTTCCCTCTAAAGGGATTTGTATGGGCCAACCAGAAAGTGACGTAACCCAATCTTGGCCACCACCTGTATTATAGGATATATATCATTAATATCTTACCATACACAGGTCCTGAATACCCTTTGCTAAATAAAAAGGGTACAGGGAATGTCCCTCCATGGCAGTGTCTCCACCTAGTGGGATCCGGGGATGCACCGATGGGTGGCCCCACTAGAAAACAAATGATTAATTCTACTGTTGCAGTAAAACAAATAGAACTTTATATAACTGGCAGAGAAGAAAAGTGCAAATACACAGTATTAATCAATAACACAATTGCCCTGGGGAACCTGTGTGGCACAGTCCTCACCAAGTCTCACACTTCACTCCTGTTTCATAAAGAGTCACAGTCCCTTTCCCCAAGAGCTCTTAAATGGGTTGTCCACCTTTAAATTAAGTTTTAGTATGGTATAGAGAGTGATATTCAATTTGCAATTGGTGATCTTTTTCCATTATTTGTGTTTTTTGAGTTATTAAGGTTTTAATTCAGCAGCTCTCCAGTTTGCCATTTCAGTAATCTGGTTACTAGGATCTAAATTTCCCTCGAAACCAGGCGTTAATTTGAATAAGAGACTGGAATATGAATAAGGCCTGAACAGAAAGACAAGTAACAAAAAGTCGCAATAACAAAAAATGTGTCACCTTACAGAGCATTTGTTCTTTAGATGGGGTCAGCGACCCCCATGTGAAAGCTGGAAAGTGTCAGACGAACAGGGCAAATAATTCAAAAACTATAAAAAATAAAATGATGAAAATTAGTTGAAAAGATGCTTAGAACTGATCATTGTAAAACATACTAAAAGTTAACTTAAAGGTGAACCACCCCTTTAACTTTCCCCAGGTAGTGCTACCTGCCCGAATACCTCTCCTGTTGGACAGAGTAGTTGCTCCCACGTAGCAGGCACACGGACAACACCTGTCTTCACCCGGGGAACACGCTGGAGTTTCAATACCTCCCTCAGTCAGACTCACCGGGACTCACACAGAGCTGGTACAGACATCCACAGTTTCTCCACATTCTCAATCCAAGCACATGAAGTTTGCTTTAATCTTCAGGGCAAAGCTCCCAGCTCTATCTGCAGTGAGAAAACAACAAACCTTTATTTTTTCAGGGCACAGCTCCCAGCACTATACGCAATTCGAGCACAACAAATACCCCTTTACTGGAATCAATCCAAAGGCTCCTGTCACATTCTCTCCACTGCCTCCGAACTCTGAACCCTCCATGGTTGAACTCACAAGGCTTGGGGATCTGGACCCCAAACCCTCCACTGGCCTCTCAATTTTTAGGCCCCTACATCTTGTCTACAGTCCCAGCACTCCGGACTGGAGACAAACCAGGAAGTAGACTAACTGACACTGAGCACATGGCAGCTCAGCTTTATGAAAAAAATGGACCAATAGTGACACTTTCTGGCCAAATCAGGAATCTGCCAGGACACACTGCACTAGGGACAAAGGACTCCCTTATCCCTCCCTTATCCAATTTAGGTCCAACACTTAGCTGGCCACAGCAGGGGATTTTTCCGACCATGTGGGATTTTCAGACCAGACAACCCAAGGGCCACGTTACCCTCCGAGCGTGCACAAATGTGCGTGTCCACGTGCTATAACAGTGGGGAGGGCTAGGAGAGCAACAGAGGGGAAGGGCAGGGGATCGAGGTAGGGGAGAGTGACAGTTGGGAAGAGAAGGAGGTGAGTACAACAGAGGGAGAACAATACCCAGGACTAGGGGTAGGCAGAAGACCATTTAACAGGTACCTGCCCAGCGCCCTGTTGCCTGTCATGTGGGCAGGGATGTAACTACAGAAGAAGCAGACCCTGCAGCTGCAGAGGGCCCCAAACGCTAAGAGCAATTTCAACATATGTTGGTAAAACAAGACAACCTCTGGATATGTTGGGGGCCCTAAAATTAATTTGCTGTTGTGCCCAGTAACATCCACTGCATGTAGGGTTCTTTGGTAGACACACTTCCCAATCCTTGGGGATGCATATTATATGGACGACTGTGTTTTGCGTTGTGTTTGTTACCTACGGAGAGAAATGAAGAAATAACAGGCTGTTTAGTTCATAAGCCATAACATAACACTGTGCAGTTAAATCATTTCCCATATTACTTATATTTCTGTAAGAGAAAAGCCATTCCCCTTTATTCCCTACAGTTTTAATGGTTGCATTAAAGGGGGTGTAAAGACAACTGCTGATAACTGTGTGGGGGTGCTGGGCATGTTCCTCCTCTGCTTGCGCTCCCCTAGTTCAGGTCTGAAATGGTGGCAGTTTCAACAATTCAACTCTCTGGGTTCAGCATTTGGGTGGAGCAATATTGTAAGAGAGAAATCATCAAGAGTTTATAGGGGTCATTGACAGTGAGCACTAACTGAGCCTCTTAGGACATACCATAGGGCAGGTGGTAAGAAGAGAGCTTCATTTTGATCTGGTTATTAGTTGCTTTTAATTACTTTTTATTACTCATCTTTCTATTCAGGTCCTCTCCTGTTTATATACCAGTCTCTCATCCAAGTCAATGCATGGTTGCTAGGGTCATTTGGATCCTAGCAACCAGATTGCTGAACTTGCAAACTGGAGAGCTGCTGCATAAAAAGCTAAATAACAAATTGTCTCAGAGTGTCACTCTCTACATCATGTTCATTTAATGCTGAACAACCCCTGAAACAGTACCTTATATTTGATCCTAACTGAAAGTAAGGTAAATTACCCAACAATCATTCATTGATTTAAATAAGAGACTGGAATATGAATAGGAGAGACCTGAATAGAAAGCTGAGTAATAAAAAGTAGCAATCACAATACATTTGTAGCCTTACAGAGCATTTGCTTTTAGATGGGGTCAGTTTAAAAAAACTATAAAAACATAAATAATGAAGACCAATTGCAAAGTGGCTTAGAATTGTCCATTCTTTAACATACTAAATGTTAACTCAAAGTTGAACCACCCCTTTAAGGGTATAAGTGGCTTGGATATTTTTACATCCCAGGTGCATGACTTTACATTTATCAACATTGAATCTCATTTGCCATTTAGCTGCCCAAATAGCCAGTTTGTCAACTAAGGATGCCACATCCTGGATGGAATTAATTGGGCTGGATAGTTTTGTGTCAGCTGCAAACACTGATACATTACTTACAATACCCTCCCCTAAGTCATTAATGAACAAGTTAAATAAAAGTGGACCCAATACCGAGCCCTGAGGGACCAGGGACAAAGGGTAAAAGGGTAACTGTCTGAGTAATCATTCCTGAACCTCAGGGTCTGTTTCGATGATGTGATTTACCCAGTGAGTATGATGCATCTAATTCAGGTAGAGGTGGAATCCTAGAAACTTCATCACTTTAACTCTTATTAACGTTACAAAGGAGAGAAGGGATTTTGGGGGCATGAACGTCAGCAGGTTGAGAGTTAATTTAATATGCAGGCAGCTACTCCTTTATATAAGGATAAACAATTAAAGGGTACAGTGCTGAAGCATTTTTAGAAGGCAGTTCTTATCTATGCAATATACTGCCGTGACCTGTTTAATAGAGACTCATAAAAGCATTAGATCTGACAAGTGCCAAGCCTCATGCTGTTCAGTGGGTAATCATGTGCTGTCCGTAAATGTGACCAAATGGCCAAATCCAGACCATGGCCAAAGTCAGAATTATAGTGTTTATTTGAAAAAATACCCTCCATTCACACAATGAAAACATTTCATCTTAGAATTATTTTAGAAATCTGTTAATATTGTACCTTGAAGTGTTATTAAGACCCGGTAGCTACACTTATTTATACAGTTTGATCAGGATTAACATTCTGAATTAGTCACATTTAGTCGCAGACACAGGTTCTGCCAGTCAAATAGAAATGATCCTGTACTAAATGTGTATGTTCTGAAAATAATCCCAGCATGGACTTCTATCAAAACAAGAGCTGAATGAATGGTTTCAATCTATTATTTTAGTGATTTATATTCTGGCTAATATGTAATCTGAGTGTGATATACTTCACTGACTGATGCTCTTTGTATAAAACATGCCATGGTTTTCTAGGCCTGACTTTGGTGATGTGTCCCCCTACTGTTGCAACAACCGATATCTAGAATTGAGTTCATGAAAATAGCTCACAGAAGATTCCCAAATTCAGTTAAATATCCCCAGTTTCATGGTGTTGGATTGTGTCAATGTATCTTAAGCAGGAATAGTCCATACCTACCAACATTTTGGTAATAAAAGGGGGGACAAAAATGGTCACCGCGAATAGCGCAATGAATTTTTTTTAACCACACCCTAATAACCATGATCAATTTTAATTTGGCACGTTATGAAAGGTTAGACACATTTCTGTGTGTTTTTCAGTTATTACAGTTTTGCTAATAAACGTAAAATACCCTTTAAGATGTGAGTCTAACTTGTCCCAAGACAAGATTAATTTTAAGATTAAGATTAACAGGGGCAGATTGAGCTGTCAAAAGCGGGACTGTCCCACTCAAAACGGGACAGTTGGGAGGTCTGTGGGGAATTTTGGGAATTGTAGTTCACAAGAAGTAGATTACTGGATGCAGGATATTTAAGCCTGGATCTGCATGAACATCACAAAGCAGAGAGACCAACCTGGATCTGAAGGTTTCTGGCAGTGTCTAAAGCAGGCATGCCCCACCCGTGGCTCTGCCCCTTCTGCCCCAATCACCACCCCCATTCAGCTTTGGACTGGGGCTCACCGGGGCTGCTGCCTCAGGGGCCCCCACATCCCCAGAAGCAAAGCCCACCTGCGGCCCCCAGCCACAATGTCAATTTTTTCCCAGCTTGATGTACAATTTTCTTCTCTAAGCTGCGACTAGAGCCAGAGAGGGAGGTCGGGCAGTGGTTTCAGGTAGGAACGGGTCTGGGAAACGACGAGGGCCTGGGCCCATCGGGTTTATCCCCGTGTACCACCAGCTCAGTCTGACCCTGCCCCCCATTCATCTGTGGCCCCCCCCTCCTGCTCCAGCTAGAAATCAGAGGACTTTGGGTAATGATTCATTTCATTGGAGCAGGTAAGTTTTGGGTGCAAATTACTGACAGATGGACCTATAACTGTTGATGACTGGGCGAACATACTGTAGATCAGGATGACTCCAGAAAAGTAGGCCTGGGCCCATACCTCCCAACTGTCCCAGTTTTCCCGGGACAGTACCAATTTTGACAGCTCAACCCGCAGTCCCGGATTGTTACTGAAAGGTTCAGATATTCTCTTTGATCTCCTGCAGTGAACATCTGAAAAAATATACAATGTTTCTAAAACTTAATTGGCTTTTGCCAGAGAGCCCAGAATATGTGGCAGGTGCACTTAGATTCAATTAAACAATTTGCAAAACTGTAATAACACATAAAACCACAGAAATGTGTTCAAACTTTCATAACCTGCCAAATTTAGTAAAGTAAACATGGTAATTGGGGGGGGGGATGTGACCACAAAAACTGGTAAAAAAATAAAGTTTCGCTGTGATACATGTGACAAATAGTTGCGTCCATCTTTCTGTTTCCAAAATGTTGGGAGGTATGTGAGCCTAAAGCAGAAGGTTTTTTTGGGGTGGTGTGCCACTTCTGTACTTTAAAAGTCTGGGGCTGTATCATTGGAGGAACATTATTATCTGTTATTTATGCAACTTACACCATAAAAGCAGGGAACCACCCTGGGAAATGGGTGGTAGATTCAAATACCTATCTGGCTATCTTCTTTCTAATACAAGCTGTAGCTAAAATACAATTGGGGAACATATGTGCAAGGGTTCAAACAGGTGTCACTGCCTAGGGGGCAAACCAAACTGAAATGTGGCCCTGTGAGTATTCTGAATGCATCTGACCAACTGAGTTGGTTGACCATAGGAATCACCTTATTACTGCATGCCCAAAGCAATAATTTGTCTGCCAGGGAAAGATACAGACCCCCAGAGGAATAAATGCAATAAAAATGTCATTGGAGAGATGTCTACCAGCTATGGCTCACTAGTTGCACAGAGGACATGCTGATGTCTTGGGTGCTGGACTTTAGATGGATAAGTAGTAGACTAGACAATGATACTTTCCATTATCAGCTGAGACGGCACAAGGACACACATGAACATGCAGTTGCCACTCCTAGAAGTTCTAAATAGCCTTTTGAGAGTAATTTGTTTTCCTACTTCAAATGGAACCTCTGAGCTTTGGCCTCGTGCTCACTGGCCAGAGAAGAGGCACTTATGGGATGATATGATAACTATGTATAAATATATAAGGGGATCATATAATCATCTCTCTAATGATTTATTTACCAGTAGGTCTTTCCAGCTGACACAAGGTCACCCATTCCGATTAGAAGAAAAGAGGAATAATATTCTCAAGTTTTTTACAGTGAGAGCTGTGAGGATGTGGAATTCTCACCCTGAATCAGTTGTACAGGCTGATACATTAGATAGCTTTATGAAGGGGTTGGATGGCTTTTTAGCAAATGAGGGAATGGGTTATTGAAGATAGCTCTAACTATGAGTTGGGTTAAGAGACTAGAAAAAGGGTGAAGGTGAGCAAAGGTCCAGGACTGGATAGCATTCATTCCAGGATAATAAACAAGTTTAGCTCTTTGTTTGCTAAAACTCTTTACTTGTGGTGGTAGATTGGTGGTCACTACACTGAGGAGGGTGCTGCAAGGGGAATTCAAACCATACACAATTTCTCATTGGTGAAGAACAGCACTGCTCTTGCTCACTAGCCCTGCTCTCTTACACTCCTGGGGTGAACTATCACAGGAACTATCCTGTTACTTGCTAAGCCTCATTCATGGGTTCCTTTCACCCTGGTTTCACTTAGGAATTACCTTAGGGCTTGGTTGTGGACTCCTGCGCTGATGTTTACATTCACTCCAGGTCCTCCTATAGTGGAGTGAATACTTGTTCCTTCATTTGCCTTCACTTTTATACACTAGGGAACCAGGAACTGGTAAGTTATCCTTGGGTCAAAGGGGAATATTTCTCTCCCACAATGCATAGGTAACTGACTGGGACTTGGTGATGAGTAGGAGGAAATTAATCCTATGGGTCCCCTACATTAGTGCAGGTTAATATTGCACTGTAAGCTCAATATATTATTCTTCATTTATATAAGGCACATCAGTCCACTTTACCGAGATTATACATCTTTCATATCAGTCTCTTTCCCAGTGGACCTTTGTGCTTATTTAAAAAGTATTTGAGTCTGGCTGTGCTCTGTACCTTGCAGCCTAACATAATCCAGTGTAAGGTGTTGAGCACAACATCGATGAGTACTGTACATTGCGGCACAGTCTGTATCAAATGACATATGGCTGATGTATGTAAGTACAGGGCCCTGCTGTGGACTGTGTAAATCAAGGATCCCTGACTTGAGCTTTTAAATGAGTTAAGGCAGTGATCCCCAACCAATGGCTCATGTGCAACATGTTGCTTTCCAACTTATTGGATGTTGCTCCCAGTGGTCTCAAGGCAGGTGCTTATTTTTGAATTTCTGACATGAATGCAATTTTTACGTTCAGATTTGGCTCACGTGTAAAAAAAGATTGGGGAATCCCTGAGTTAAGGGATGGATAGGGGACTTGTAGGAAGAGGCTGACAAGATTTTTACTGGAATATCCTCTTGCATTAATTGGAGATATAGGGGATTATGTTATTAAAGGCGCCACATTTACAAAGGTCTAATCACCTATAGCAACCAATCAGCAGGTAGTATCTAATGGTCTAACTGATTAAAAGCAAACTGGTTGCTATACATCACCACACGTGTGCAAACGTTGTGCCTTTTGTTACATATGGGGGTTATTGTGCAGCATTCTTTATGGTTGTTAGACAATAGCTCCCAATATGCTGGAGAATCTTGAAAGTTATAGTCCAGCCAGTCATGCAATCTGTAAGAATTAAGTATATAGACACTGAAATAATATATCATTGTTGTCAAACACACACCATATTATAATAGATTGAACCTACTTATTGCATCAGACTATACAGTGTTCTGTAGCTTCTCAGCATTTTAAAGGAAAACTATACTCCTCAAACAATGTAGGTCTCTACAAAAACATATTGCATAAAACAGCTCATATGTACAACCCTGCTTCATGTAAATAAACTATTTTCATAATTATATACTTTTTTAGTAGTATGTGCCATTGGTTAATTATAAACAGAAAACTGCCATTTTAAAAAATAAGGGCCGCCCCCTGGTATCGTATGAGTCACATGAGCCAATTATAAGTCAGAGTTGTGTCTTTTGCTTCCACACTTCTTCCTGTTACAGTTAGAACTTTTCTGGTCAGGTGATCTCTGAGGCAGCACACAGACCATCACAAAATGTTAGTTCAAGGCAAGATATGTAAAAGGGCAATATTTACTTAAAGGAGAAGGAAAGGATTGGTGCACTTGGGGGTGCCAAATGTTAGACACCCCCAAGTGATTGTATTAACTTATCTGAAACCCCGGCGAAGAAGGAGGAAGACGGAAGAAGATCGCTCCATGGTGCTCACTAATATAACCCCAGGCTGGTGCAGTTTTCTGCTGATAGGAGCACCGGCCCGGGGTTTCAGGTAAGTCAATACAATCACTTGGGGGTGTCCAACATTTGGCAACCCCAAGTGCACCAAGCTTTTTCTTCCCCTTTAAATACATATTCCAGTTTGATAAGTTTCTTGAAAATGCCACTTGATTTGATATAAACTATCTGTTGCTCAAGTATTCATTTTGGGGATATAGTGGAGATAAGAGTAGTTCAGACCTGGAGCTCTCTACGACTGTCCTTCCTCTGATATGCCTTCAAGCTGGGACCATTCATTGCTTTGTCTGATGCTTTTTGGTATTGGAAGATGTTTAGTATACAAGGACCTGGCCTGTGGGAGAAGCAGAAGTCACAGAATAGAGATGGAGCTCCATATATAGAAGTTTAGTGTGATCTAGTTCAAGAGACAGTACAAAGTCACTTTCCTGTGAGCATTTATGGGCACACATTGATAGAAGTACAGTACTAATAGAAATCTTCTTTTCTAATATCTTTATAATGCACAAAATTCTAAAATTCTTCATTATTATCAGCTGTTCCCACTTATTCTAGCCCTGCATTTGTAGGTCTAAGGCCTGAACTCCATGGACCGATGTCTTCAGATCCGATGCGCTGAGAGGAAACGCAGACGACCAGTCGGAGGTGCCGAATATAATGTAAGTTATAGAAACATCACACCTACAAACTACATACAACACGACTGTCGGGTGAAGAGGCATCATGCGGCGTTCGCATCTGAAAGTCGCGTTTGGTCGGATGCATGTAGTTTGTAGGTGCGCTGTAGGCTTAGGTGGCTTCTCAGCGTGTCAGATTGGAAGACATTGCACAGTGAGTATGTGTGGTTCTCTTTCCTGCTCACTTCCTTGATTTTCATATGCAAATTAGGGTTCGGATTTAGTTCTGTATTCGGCCAAATCTTTCACAAATGATTTGTGATTCCACCGAATCCTAAAATAGTGGATTCGGTGCATCCCTATAATAGTGTGTTTGCTACCTACCATTGTACAACTGAAATTTAGAGGTGTCATATACCTTTCATAGCATTGTTGCACCACCAAAATGTTGCAGAACTCCCAGCATACTCTGGACAGTTTTATAAATTTCTGACAGCCAATGACACTCTCGCGAGGAATGTATGGAGAATTTAGAAGGACACACATTTGATATTGATATAGTCCCATTGACAGCTATGAAATTACGAGGTACAATATTGACTGACCAAGGTATGGCTGCTGTGCTACAACCTGTATTAGCCAATCAGATATTGCTTTCATCACTATTGCAAATAGTCAAATAACAAAAACCTGTAATATACTGCAGCAAACTGCAGATGCTAGCTTGTGGCTCCATCTACAGACCTAAGCCATTATTGACCATTATAGATTACATATAGCATTCAAGATGATTGCATTTCATCTCACAGCAGGATAAGCCTACTTCATAATTCTTGATCAAATTAATATAGAATGGAAAAAACAAACACACACAAAATTAGGCCTCTCCTATACAGTATTAGATACATTTAAAGTGATAAAAACACTATGTAGAAACTGGGCTATGTTGCACTTAGAGTAGCAGGAGAGTATTAGGGGCTAAACCACCTAAGTGCTGTACCCCCACATCAGAAGACTACTCCCCGAGTGCTGCCCATGCTAGCCCACTCAATAGGTGCATGTATGTTGCCTCATCTCATATCATGGCTGGGACACTTTCTTAGCAAATGCATGTACTCAGTATGGCCTCCTGTTCATCTCTGATGTTACCATTGTTGGAGGTACTCCTTTATAAATAAAAGTTGAAAGACATTTCAGACACCAGAAATAAAGCTGTTGGGTCACGGCAAGGAAGGATAAAGGGATTGGCAGAGAGTCAGACCCCCCACATGCCTGTGATCTGTTGGAGGAGTAATTGCTAGGCCCAAACCTGCCAAACAAGAGCATTACTACTTGGGATGTCTAATTTGAAAAACTAGTGGGAGCAAAAGAATCAATGTCAAGTATGACTAATGAGCCGGACAAAGCTGGGAGTTGGGATGTTTTCCTGGTTTTCGATCTAATGAGTAGTACAGGTATGGGACCTGTTATAAAGAATGCTTGGGACCTTGGGTTTTTTGGATAACGGATCTCTGTGATTTGGATCTTCATGCATTAAGTCTACTACAAAATCATGTAAACATTAATTACACCCAATAGGCTGGTTCTGCTTCCAATAAGGATTAAGTATATCTTAGTTGGGATTAAGTACAAACTACTGTTTTATTATTAGAGAGAAAAGAGAAATCATTTTCAAAAGTTTGGATTATTTGGATAAAATGGAGTCTATTGGAGAGGGCCTTTCTGTAATTCAGAGCTTTCTGAATAATGGGATTCTGGATAATGGATCCCATACCTGCAGTGCAAGTAGTGAAACCACTAAATTGGTACTTCCCAGGCAATTGAGCCATGTATGGGTGACCAATGAAAATGCTATGTTGTTTCCATTGTCCCTAGACTGGGTGGGATGCCTGGAGCACTATCTGATATTCTTATAAATCCTCATATAATAAATAACTGCTGGTTACATGTCGTCACTTGGTGGTTCACCTTTGAGTTAAGTTTTAGTATATTATGGAATAGGAAATTCTAAACAACTTTTCAACTGGCCTTCATTTTTCCTTTTTTATAATTTTTACAGTATTTGCCTTTTTCTTCTGACTTTTTCAGATTTCAAATTGGGGGTCACTGAATCATAAAACAAATTCTCTGTAAAGCTACACATGTATTGTTACTGCTACTTTTTTATTAATCATCTTTCTATTCAGGCCTCTCATTCATATTCCAGTCTCTTATTCCAATCAATACATGGTTGCTAGGGTAATTTTAACCCTAGCAACCAAATTGCTGAAATAGCAAACTGGAGAGCTGCTGAATAAAAACTCCTAAATAACTCAAAAACAATAAAAAAGGAAAACCAATTGCAGATTGTCTCAAAATATTACTCTTATACCAGAGGTGAACAACCTCTTTTACAATATTTGTTCCATTCCTCAGGGGGATACCTGGGCAAAACCAACACAGTTGCAAAAAAGAAGAACTTACACTCGCACACCCTGGCCGTCCGAAGATGCACGAATTCCAGGTGCTAGGTGTTAGAGGAATTGGACAACCTCAAAAACAGCGTAGACACAAGACACACCAGCACAACATGGATAATTCTAGCAGGATTTAACCTTGCTCGTTTAATTGCGGATGCAACGTTTCGGGGCGTGAAATGCTTGAGAAAGGGGTCACGCCCCGAAACGTTGCATCCGCAATTAAACGAGCAAGGTTAAATCCTGCTAGAATTATCCATGTTGTGCTGGTGTGTCTTGTGTCAAAACCAACACAGACAAGTGAAATAGGGTCTCTCAGCCAATCCTTGTTTTATAACACATACCCCTTTCATTCTTTTTACACACACCTAGTCCTTTTATTTCACAGCCACAAGATAGCAGTATCGATCCACATAAGTAACTTAAACCTACTGTTGTCTCATTTAAAGGGGTTGCTCTGTTGTTCCTTGAATACAAATCCCAGCATACTTTAACATATTCTGAAGGTTAAGGCATCCTGGGAGCTGTAGTCCAGCAACATCCGGGTTGTATTCCTAAAGCAACATTATTCAATAAAACTTTTCTCTCTCTCTTCAGGGTCTGTGACTCTGTTAAAATGCAAAATAATCAATGGGAATACCATCTGATCTGTGTAAATCTGGCTCCATGTTCTTTGTTCCTGCATTTGGAGTTGGAAGCATTAAGTACAGTTTTCTAGGACTGAACAAGTCTGTCCTTCCTCCCTATGTTTGATTCCAGTGTAATATAATATCCCCAAAATGGCACATAAATCTCTGTGTGTAATGGTGGCCATACTCGCAGATTTGGTGACCTAACCAAATGAGTAAATCTTATAGTGTATGGAAAGCTTAAGATAAGAGCAAGATGGCTGACATACTGCTGGGAATCAGCACTCTCATTGGTCAATATCCTGAGACAATTTGCAATTGGTTTTCATGTTTTATCACTTGTTTTTTGAGTTATTTAGCTTTTTACTCAGCAGCTCTCAAGTTTGCAATTTTAGCAACTGGTTTTCTAGGGTCCAAATTACCCTAGCAACTATGCAAGTGACTGGAATATGAACAGGGCCTGAATACAAAGATGAGCAATATAAAGTAATGGCAATAATATTACAGACCAATAGTTTTTTAGATGGGGTCAATGACCCCACCATTTGAACGCTGTAAAGGGTCAGAAATGGCAAGCAAATAATATAGTGAATAAAGTACCCTGTATTGTAAAATATATAGTGAATAAAGTACCCCAAGTGTTTTTATACAGGTCATGGAACTCCGAGGTAACTTCTAATATCCTCATATTTTGCAACTGGGGGTACTTTATTATAATACACAAGTTTCCGTGAGTCATGTGACAGAAATTACATCAGAACTCACCGTTTTTGCTTTTGTGTATTATAAGTATAATATTAGTTACCAAGAAGTGATGCAAATCTTGCTGTGAATGTGCAAATTATGGTGCGGACGCCTGCTTTTTCTGGGTGTTTGTTATGTTTGTTTGTTTTCACCCAGCATACATACAGTTGCAGGAAAAACGTACTCCCTGTGTAAAATATATAATAAAGCAGTATAGTGAAGTGAGTGTAGGACTGGCCAGACCCGGGATGACTTTGACATATTTGGCCAGTTTGAATATACAGATGTGGGATCCATTATCTGGAAACCTGTCATCCAGAAAGCTCCAAATTACGAAAAGGCAGTCTCCATTATATTAAAATAAGTCACAATTTAACCAACGGTTTCCTTTTTCTTAACAGTACCTTGTACTTGACCCTAACTTAGATGTAATAAATCTGTATCAGAGGCAAAATCAAGCTTATTGGATTTATTTCATGTTTAAAAATTTTTTTAGTAGAATTGAGGTATGGAGATCCAAATAAAGGAAAGACCCCTTATCTGGAAAACCCCAGGTTCCCGAGCATTCTGGATAACAGGTCTCATGACTGTATTGCAATATATGGACACAAATATCCCTGTTTTGTTTAAAGGGCAGGTCATTTTTTGGTAGCACATGTCTCAATGACCTTAATATATTGATAATTGGCTGAATGCAGAGGAGCTTTAGGGGTAAATTTACAAAGCGGCGAATATTCGCAGGCATCGCATCACTTCCCTTACACAAGTCCAGGGAACCTTAATTAAGACAATAGAGTTGTTATAATGCCCTACACATGAGCTCACTGTATAGTTAATGTTCCATATGTTAGAAAATGTATGGGAACCTGGTTACCCAAAACAGGACTTTTGCAGGCTATCACTCTGAAAAAAGGTAAAGACAACAACATTTTTTGAAACTTTTTCCACTAAAAAATATGATGTAAGTAACAGAAGAATGAGGAAGATCTATGCACTCCAATGCACTTTGCCTGGTCTGAGCTGGTGAAGGCAAGTCTGGCGAAATAGGTAACATTCAGTAAAATGCGCATCTTTGTGAAATTGCGGAGTAACGTCCATTCACCAGAGCGAAAATTCGCCAGTTTCATAAGTTAACATGTAGCAGCATGGGAAGGGCAACAAAAAGGGGAAACGTAAGGGGAGGGACAGAGGAGAGGGAAGGGACAAAGATGAAAGGGGAGGGACAGAGGAGTGAATGACAGGGGTAGGCGAGAGCTGCAAAAAGGAGCAAATCCAAACTAGGGGTAGTATGAAGAATGTTAAACAGGCACCTACCAGCGCCCCCATATTGTTGCGCCTAAAGCAGGTGCCTCTTTTGCCTACCCCTAGCACTTTCACACTTTTGGTTGTGCCTCAATTTTTACTAAAAGTCATGGGTAGCAAAACACCCCATGTGCCACTGGCAAACACATATTATAAAGGTCTGTTTCTATTGCCTGTAAGAGGGGCTTGGATATCCACAGCAAAACCAAAATCAAATCCCAGCAACAATGTGCTAATGGGAATTCTTCCAAGAACAGTTGGGAAATGTATCCAAATTTAAAGTTTTGTCTCTTGTACAAATCATTCCACTACCAGTGTGATTAAAGGGTACAGAGCAGAGCTGAAAACACATCCACAAGTGTTTTATCATGGACCAGGCAAGTTACATCCCTATAATAACATCCATTAAAACAACACTATAAAAAATGCCTAATAAATACTCAGTACAACCTGCACCCAACCCTAACCTGCATCTCACCCCTCTCTGTACATTACTTCTGTGAGCCTCTGAAGACAGAATTTTCCAAAGCAGAGGAGTAGTGTACTTCCCCAGTCAGTGCCGCAACCAACCGAGACCCGCAGCAGGCACCCAAATTTCAACTTAAATCCCACCCAACCTGTTGGTTTCAGGTCAACCTGCACATCACTACAGGGGAAGAGTGGAAAATGATTTTGCCATAACTGATTATTTCCATTTTAATCAGTAATATAACTAGCGTTGTGCAGGCCAGGGATCGGGACATGCAGCCGGGCCCCCGATCCGTACACGATTTTATGGCTGGCTTCATCAGTGTGCAAGCTACTGGGGGGCCCTGGTCCAATTGCACCCCCTGCTCCCCCCATACTTCCACCAATTTTAATTATACTAAACTCCCTTTGTATGAGATGTAGTCCTTGTTTAGGAATATGAAGATGTGAAAATCTTTCAGGGGGAAACAGTGCATTGTACAGTCATTTTACATTTGGTGGTATCTCACTCATTCAGTTAATGGTGTGACACATGGATTGGCTATATTTGTACTACAGGAATATACAAATGTGTAGAGGTAACTATGGCCTACAGTCAAACTCCAAGAAGTAGTAAATTAAGGATAACTTGTAAGAGGCCACACTTAATATCTTCATGTGACAATTTGTAAGGGTCAATGAATATACTGTATATATGTATAATGAGTGTATATATAATCACACAGTCTCCCTGCCCCTTTACACTAAAAGGAGAACTAAACCCTAAGAATTAATATGGTGAAAAATGCCTTATTTTCTATACTGAACTTATTGTAGCAGCCTAAAGTTTCAGTTTCTCGATAGCAGCAATGATCCAGGACTTCACACTTGCCACAGGGGTTCACCATCTTGGAAAGTGTCTGTGACACTCACATGCTCAGTGGGCTCTGAGCAGCTGTTGAGAAGCTAAGCTTAGGAGTTGTCGCAAAATATCCAGCAGAAAATGAGGATTCAACCTAACCTACTATGTTACTATGTAAATCACTGATAAAAACTTTACTTTTTATGCTAACCCACAGTTACAGAAAATCATTGTTTACTATACACACAAGATCCCACAGTTACAGACGTTTCCCCAAGCTCATCTTGCCTTACATCAAAAATCTGTGAAATGGAAGAGATGACAGCACCTATACATAATACTTACCAATCCTATTAGGAGACATGGCAGCACTGGACTCTCTACCTGCAAGGCAAAACAAAGAATAGTTAGTTAAATAAATACAAAATTCAACAGAAGTATAATAGATTCAAGACTGAATGCCTATCAGGAATCAGATTACATCTCCCAATGACTAGAATGGTCAGTCCATATGATGATTTTATCTGTTAATACAAATACATGTACAAATATGGGACCTGTTATCCAGAATGATCAGGACCTGGGGGTTTTCAGATAATGGCTCTTTCGGTAATTTGGATTTTGATACCTACTAGAAAATCAAGTAAACATTACATAAACCCAAAAGACTGGTTTTGCTTCCAATAAGGATTAATTATATCTTAGTTTGTAAGTACAAACGACAGATTTATTATTACAGAGAAAAAAGAAATCATTTTTAAAAATGTGGATTATTTAGATTTAATGGAGTCTATGAGAGACACCGTTTCCATAATTCAGAGATATCTGGATAACGGGTTTCTGGATAATGGATCCTATACCTTTGCTGCAAATGTTGCCTTCCTCGTTCTTATTTCTCCCATTTTCTCATCTCCTTTTCATTCCCCATCTTTAACCAGGCAATAGACACATGTTCTTCCATTTATACAACTATATGATACTGAATGGTTTAACATGTAAAAAACATTATTTGCTTAATATACGCTATTGAAAAACAAAAAAAATTTTTAAAAGTGAATAGCCAGCAATTTAATGCAAGTTGAATCGATATGCCACGCATCTCTGTCTGACATATCTTGGAACATGCTGGTATGGTATTACCTCTGCACAATTAACAAACCCACTTGGGATGGAACAACACAATCTTGCACTACAGTCTGTTCAATACTTGATCAGAACTATGTTCATACCATGAAACGTGTGTAGTTGCTGAACTTCTAGCACAAGACTTTGGGTGCAAGCTAGGGGGCAGGAAGCAAGTGTAGCTCAACCTTCTCCACAGCCAGGAGGGCATTTCTTCTGTAGGTTCTCTCTGAAGTAACAACTTTGCCTCTCATTAGTTTTCATGAACATAAGTGGGACATTCAGAGTCGGAGCGAGTCGAGTGCCATCTTGCCTCATGGTCGCAGCACTCCTGCTCCAGGTGCCCATTGAAACATGACCTGCTGCCATCTTGCCCATGTACTAACCCTGTGGGTTCTGTCAACAAGGGGGTTACTATTTCTGCTGCTCTAATTTACCTTATCTCCATGTACAGGCTGTGCACAAACATACAGGGCATTGTCTGCTGAACTGCACATAGTAAATGCAAATATGTATGTGACTTTCATGGAAACTCTATGAACCAAAGCTAGAAATAGCTCAAATCTGAAAATACACCAGCTAAAACCTGTCGAGGTCACGTAGAAGTCAATGGCAGAGGTCCCTTGAACAATTCGAAGAAGTTTTTAGCCTTCACAATGTTTGAATTTTTTTCAGTGCTCTGTGCTCAAAAACTCAATAACTGAGCAATTCAAGTTTTTTTTTGCCCAATGATATGATTATTCAGGTTTTTCCCCCTGAATGCAGACAGGCGTTTTTTACATTTGTATTTTTATCTTTTTATGAATAAGCACACATTCGAATTATAAGTTTATTTGAGGTATAAAACAAAAACCTCACAAACTCAACCTCTGATAAATAACCCCCTTACTGTATCTCTTTGTACAGGCTGTAAGGGAATTTAGGGGGCTGTTCCTACTGGCTTGTGCTTATTATAGAAGAGTAACTATACTGGCACAGCTCTATAGTATCTCTCTGTACAGGCTATGAGCAAACAGTGTTTAATACAGAAGAATACCTATGCTGGGAAATGAGTGGGCTCTCTGTAAAGGTCCAACAGTCAAGCAGCCTGGTCACTGCCAGAGTAATGAATGATTTGTGCTGCTTAAACACTCATCTGCCCCTTTATTAGTAGAACCTGCCCCCCCATCCATACCTTGTATATACCATTTCACCTACTAAGCACAAAGCCCTTCCTATTGTGTAGTGTAACCCCCCATCTCTACCCACTATTCAGGTAAAGTAAAGGACCCCCAGGTTACACTAGACTTAGCAGCAGTGATGAATGAATGGATCTGATAGATATAAAGCACAGAAACTGCACTGACTCAAACTCATAAACATACAAAGCAAAGCTCCGTGTCCATAATAAGCTGGGTATGTACTGCACATCTAATGGTAAATTATTGCCATATAAACCTCATTCATCAACAGGGTACACTTCCCCTTTAAGAGCAGGGAACAGAGGTGACTTCACACCCTAAGGATGACAGTTGGTTCAGACCGTTGGTTGACTTTGCGAGAGAGAGGTGAGTGTACTTTTGCTCTGATAGATTTTTTTTGTCAAATAACCCATTTCTTAACAACAAAAAAAGGGGAAACATTTGGGTGACATCCCTCAGACTAGTGGATGTTGCTGTTCTCATTGATTTTAGTGAATTTAGAGGATTGTCCCCCAAAATGGGCTTGAGAGATGCCTTTACTCTTAGTGCTGGTTGGGAGACACAGACCCAGGATTTGGCAAATATGCAGCACTGCAATCAAATATACTGTACACCTTTTCTACTGAAGGTAACATTTGGGGACCCCTGTACCACACCATAGGGTGTTCCCAGTACTGACAGGCTCCTTAGAGTTTTGCCCCTCTGTCCTGTGGTATCTGCCCCCTGGGTATCTGTCCTGCTATTTTGTACCAACATTGTAGCTAAATACATGTTCCCTTTATCCAAGTACTGGAACTAGGGGTGGGAAGCAGAAGCACGTGCCATAGGGACAGTTTGGGGGTGCTAGCGAATGATTGGGGGACATACAGCAGGGTCCCATAGAAGAGAGGAGACATCATACCCAGGGATTTGACAGTTGGTTTAGTCCGTTGGTTGGCTCTGTGTTAAGTGTAAATTCCTTCTGAGAGATTATTTGGCCAAATAACCATTATTTTAGTAAGAAAAGATGGGAAATGGTTGGGTGACACCCCCCAGACTAGTAGATGATGATCATTTTACTGACTTTAGGTAATTTGGAGATTATTCCCCTAAAATGGTCTTGGGAGATTCCTTTAATCTTCGTGCTGGTTGGGAGACACAGACCCTGCATTTGGCAGTTATGAAGGACTAGCAGCAAATATACACTTTCTTTCAACTGGGACCCCATAAAAAGATAACACTTGGCGACCCCTGGGCTATGTCATAAAAGTCCTAATTCTATTCTAGTTCCCAGTATTGACAGGCTCCTTAGAAATTTGCCCAGTGGCCCCCGGTTTCTCCATTGCTCTTATGTACCAACCTTAACATGTAACTACATTTAATTGAGTTACATAGTTACATAGTTAGATTGGGTTGAAAAAAGACAAAGTCCATCAAGTTCAACCCCTCCAAATGAAAATCCAGCATCCATACACACACCCCTCCCTACTTTTAATTAAATTCTCTTTAAAAAACAACATTAATTTGTTTTTAGTACGTTTTATGCACTTTTCTTTCAAATACCCCGGCTGTGGGAGGCAAATAGGTACATGTTAGGGGAATTATTTAATAAAACAATGTTGAATTGCTAATCCCTACAGTTACTCAGTAATACAGCCCTAGGGCCTAATTCCCCTAAAAAATGGTTACTGATGGCAGCCCTGCCCCTCAATCTACTAAATCTTGTGGGTGTCAAGGTGCCAAAAATCTGCCCGTGTTCCATTGCTAGGGGTAGTGAGACCTGTAGTGGGTAGTGCAGAGCTAAGGAACAGAAAGGCAACACAAATCACTGTCTCGCTGAGCCTAAACCTGTTCTTCTCTAGCTATAGCTGAACTACAATTCCCAGCATCCCCTACGGCATAGTTGTAGTTCTAATGCAATGTGTATTTAATGTTCCCTGTCTATTTATTGCTTCATTTGGTGTCAAGGGTACCACTCATCCTAGAAACTGTAATAAGCAACTGTCCCTAGCATCAGCACTAGTGTGGATGATATGTAAGGAAGGGCCAAAATGGAAATATTAGTAGCAAAAATCAGAAGAATAAATTCCTACAATAAAGATCCCTAGTGTTTATGGGTGCAGGGAACTGATCAGAGTAGGACCCCTGCCAGTAATATACGGCAGTAATATTCAGCTGTTTTTAACCATTAGTCTGTACAGTCCCCTAAGTACATTGGGGTCACCAGGACCCACACTTGGTTGGCAGGGGTGCCCAGGGCCTTGATTGCACCAACCTTTTGTATGTGCCCTAATTGGCTTCTTCATTCTATTAAAGCTGCTACTGGTTGGTGTTACTGGTTATTTCGGAGCAGCAAACATATTCAGTAGCGCAGTATAACTGGGAAGAATAGAGAAAGGGAAAAACAGTATTCAAAGCTTTATGTGTCAAAGAGTGTTTGGCTCACAATATCTTTTTGTCTCTCCCCAAAAAAATGAAATACTAAGAGCGATCTTAGTGATCTGAACGATTTGCAGCGACTCCAAAAAGCGACAAAGAAGAGGATAAAGAAGAAAAAAAACAGTCTTTTTAAAGACTACCAACTTACATCAAGAGCAGAGAAATAACAGCAACCTGCTCAACCCATTGCGGGTCATCAGGAGGAAGGTAGGGATCCTGAATTTATCCCTCTGGTAATATTTATTACATAGCAGATGAGGTTGAAAAAAAGACACACGTCCATCAAGTTCAACCTTTTTGTCTAAATAAAACCTGTGTAACTGCTAGCTGATCCAGAGGAAAGTGGGGGGCTAACAGTTATAATGATCTGATTTGTGGAACAAATAAATGGGAGGGGATTGTCTGAAAAAGGGGAGGGTCTGGGTGGACCTTTGACTTGTGACAGGTACAGAAAGCAAGTTTTTATTTCAGAATTCAGGGTTTAGTGGAGCCGATAAAGACACTGGGATGGGGGGACATATTAAAGACAATGATTATTGTAGTTTTTAGCTACAAATAGTCTTTAAAATTTCCACATATATATTTGGGAGTCAGGGGCTGAGATCCCGGAGCAATATTTGAGCTTCCCACAGTGCGACAGTCATGCTGATATAGTTCCAGGGGTAAACTAGCAGCAAATAAGCACTTGTATAAGTACATTTATAAGCAACTAAAATAGTTTAATTAATAGTTTAATGATATTAGTTTAAATAATAGTTTAATTTAAGGGCTAGTTCTCTTAGAATGTCCTATGCATGGTAACAGCAGCTCATTGTTAATATGTGTAGTGGGAAAGTTACAGAGAGATGCTTGTCCTGAGCTTGCCATTTACCAGCAGCTACAAACATTTGTATTCTTTATCTCCACTAAAGCAGTGACTTATACCAACCTTTTTTTCCTGATACAGGAGCGTCAAGATGGGCGCCAAACTGTGCAACATCCTGCACCGGCACCGGCATACTGAGGTAAGACAGATGGAAATATAAAGTCGTTGTTTCATGCCTGACGATTAGAGTCCTTGCCACCAGATATAAAGGGGAACTGTCACTGCAAAAGAGAAAATCCTCAGCTTACAAGAAATATTTTGCAAACCTGTTTAACAAACATTACTGTTACATTTTTCAGATGTTCTTCACAAATATCACATAAAAAATGTTCAATATTCATTAAATTTTGGGAGGATTTCAATTGCTTAATCATTTTTTTCTTGATTTTGTTCCCTATTCTCTATAGACTGTTGACATCAATCAGTCTTTTGATGCTTGTGAGCCTTGGGTGAGTATTTGCTTTTCAGGTATGAAGCAGGAGCTGCTGAGAGACATCCGGAAGGAGATGAGGATAGCAGCAGGGGCGCAAAAGCTGTACCTTGTCACCAAGGACAGACAGACCAAAGCCCAAGTGAAGGAGCTGAGGAACATCAGTGAGAGGAAGGTGAAAGCCCTTTTCTCCTCTCTCCACAAGCTCAATGTGCAGCTAGCTCAGAGGGAAGCAGAGAATTCTCCAGGTAAGATATAACAGTCTCTGGCCTCTTTCCTATTGGCATTACATGTGTGTCATCATAACATCACATACACTACCTCTTCATGGACATTAGGTTGACCCCCATTAGATTGAGCTCAAAAACAAAAAGACTGCTCAAAGCTCATCTTCCCTGTAGCTGCTTCATATGTTTCCTATCGGGTGCTCTGTCTGCTGCATCCCCACTGCTAAGATCCACATCAACACCAAAGAATTGGACGGCACTCCGATCAAAAGGAATACATGTTTATAGCATACTCCTGCAGGGATCCTTGGGCGTAGGATCCCTGCAGGAGTATGCTATAAACCTGTATTCCTTTTGATCGGAGTGCCGTCCAATTCTTTGGTGTTGATGTGGACCATTAGATTGAGCCCCACAGAACTATAGATGACCTTCATATCTTTTAAATTTATATTTTAAAACAATGTTAATTGGCAGCATCTTAACAAATCAAGAAAAAGGTCTTAAGCCTTAGATTCAAGAATGTTGTATTTGAAAATCCTAATATCCTTCAAATTTATTTCAGATGCAGTTCTGGAGACTACAAGGGACACCGATGTCAACTTCCCTGCACCAGAGATCACTGCGCCTGAGGTTCAGGTCATTTCAGACCCCGCCAGTGATTCATCACAAGTGAGTATTTTACATTGACGCCATTCATTTCTTGGACACAAACACTGCCCTTATCATATCAATGTAAAGCCACATTCAATAATTGCCTGTCTCTTGTTTGCAGCATCAACATGATGAATCATCTGAGGAACCTGTTCCAGAGATAGAACAGCCGCCTGAACAACCATCTGACAGGTAAGGATATTTTGGAGTTTATTAGAGATTAAATCCCTATCCCATACTTTCATCAAATAAGAACAAAAATATCTTCACAATAACAGGAATATTATTCTAATTAAAGTAAGGTACCAACAGATGAAATGATTGGCATAAAAAAAGAGGACAGTTGGTAAGATGCCCCTTCATTTGGCCGGGAGATCCCACAATACATAATTGTACAGTGCCATCTATGAATTATGGCTAGGGGTGCTGTAGTATTAAGGATTATGGAGAATGTATTTGCTAAGGGAAGAAAAAAGGATAGCGTGAAGCTTATAAATCACTAAGGGAAAGAAATGAATTAGAATAAACACTAACCCGCCATTATATTTAAAGGGACTTACCTGTAGAAGATACAAATGAGGAGGCTGAGGAAGAGGCAGAATCTGTTGTTGAAGAAGATCCAGTGCAACAACAACAACAGAATGAGGAAGAAAGGTAAACTCACACTTTATATGGGAGGCTGCGGTTAAGACTGATTTCTACTATAAACTTGCATTATACTAATCATGTACCTCAATGACCTCTTCCCAATAGTGAAGTTCCTGAGAATGAAGAAGACTCTTCTGAAACATCGATGGGTCCTCTCCCCGGCGATTACAGCCCCATTCCAGAGGATTCTCAGGCTGAAGAGATGACAGTAGAGGAGGCTGAAACGACACAGTAAGACAAACCCTCAATATAAGACATAAATACATACATTATTAATATAGATATACATTGTTTTTCAAGCTGCACAAAACACAATTTATGTTATTCCCTTTCAGAGAGCTACAGTTCAGCAGTTTTACAGCAAGGGACTTTCGCCGGATTAAGGTTTTAGGCAGAGGAAGCTTCGGCAAGGTAACTGATTCAGTCTCTAATTAGGACTTGGATCTTTAGCAGCATATACAGGGTAACAATGACACTAAACTCACTTTCTAATTCCAGGTTCTACTAGTAGAGTATCTTCCAGCAAACATCTATTGCGCTATTAAAGTGCTCAAGAAGGACAACATCGACTCCACTGATGATATAGAACAGTAAGTTCACTGAGAATGATTCCATAATCCTCTCATTTTGCTTTTGGAGCAGTTGCTTTCTGTCTCACAATCTTTTCTATTTTATATACTTTTCTTTCACTTCCCTTCCTTTCACCCAGTTGCTTTTGTTACCAAGATAATTTACTCTGTGCCGGACTCATTTTCTCTTTTATATTTCAGCATTTTAACAGAGAAGCAAATTGGACAGTTGGTGAATCCACACAGTTTTATAGTGGACTTATACGCCACATTCAGCACCAAAAACCAGCTGTTTTTCATCATGGAGTTTGTGGCAGGAGGCAGTTTAAGAACCCACCTGATGAGGAGCCAGCACTTTGATCTACAGACAACCAAGTAAGTAGAAATGACAGTAGGTGGATATTTGTCCCAGAGTTATAGGAGACTGAGGAGTAGGGGAGGATAATGACAGTGGCAGAGGTAAGCTACACTAATAGTAAAGGGTTTTCACCTTTGAATTAATCTCTAGTATGATGTAGAGAGTTATATTCTGAGGCAAATTGCAATTGGTTTTAATTTTTTATGATTTGTGGTTTTTGAGTTATTTAGTTTTTTATTCAGCAGCTCTCCAGTTTGCAATTAGTTTGCAATTAGTTAGCCACATAACCCTAGCAACCATGCATCGATTTGAATAAGAGCCTGGAAAGAAGAGGGTCTGAACAGAAAGATGAGTAATAAAAAATAGCAATAACAATACATTTGTTACCTTACAGTGCACAGTACCTTTTGCTTTTTAGATGGGGCCAGTGATCCCCATTTAAAAGCCTGAAAGAGCCAGAATAAGAAGACAAATAAATAAAAAAATGTACAAAAAGGAAGACCAATTGAAAAGCTGCTAATAATTAGCCATTCTATAATATAATAGTTAAGCACCCCTTTAAGATTCCTCTATGAATGCGCCATATAATAATCAAATGTCATTTTCTTATTCTTGCAGGTTCTACGCTGCTTGTATAACGCTTGGTTTAGAAGGAATTCACAGCAAGGACGTCATACACAGGTAAGAGTTAATAAAGGGGGGTTTGTAGCTGTTGCAATTTAGTAGCAGGACAATTACAGGTTGAAAGTCACTGCTTGGAAAGCTAAGGGTAGGAAAAAGGACAGGAACCAGAATTCTTTGAGCTTGGCTTATGGCTCAGCTATTTCACAGCAGTTTTAATGTGTCATAACATCTTCCTTTTAATTTAATACAGAGATTTAAAGCCGGGGAATCTACTAATGGATCAAGACGGCTACATCAAGATCGCCGATTTTGGGATGAGCAAAACTGGTAAGAGCCACCTTGTATTATTACACAGAGCAAAGGGAACTCATTTAGGGCATACAATTATATTTTTTCTTTTTTTATAAAGGCATTGGATATGGAGACCGCACCAACACCATGGTTGGGAGTCCTGCTTATATGGCGCCCGAAGTCGTGATGGAGGAGGAGTACTCAAGAGCCGTCGACTGGTGGGCTCTTGGCGTCATCGTTTATGAGATGCTCCTCGGAACGGTAAGCAGCAATTGCCACTGGCCAGCTATAGGTGGATGTATTAAAGTTAAATACTGTTCTTTATCTATACTCATCAAACACTCTGTGTAAAAAGAATGGCCTCCTAATAAATACCTATGAATCATTTCAGAGACCTTTCACCGGATACGACAGGGACTTTATATATGATTCCATCGTGGAGGATGAGCCACACTACCCCTCATCCCTGGACTCCGAAGCAGTAAGCTTCATATCACAGGTAAGTAGCGCTGAGCTTTCAGTTTATTATAATCAGTGACCACTTTCTCTTGAGTTCCCTGAAGCTTCTGCTTCTTCAGTGTAACTGCTATTTTCACTTCTTGTAGCTGTTGAAGAAGAATCCTGAGGAGAGGCTAGGTTCCACCCCGGGGAATGCCGCAGATGTAGCAGAACATCCATTCTTTAATGTAAGTCCCCTGTCTGTATTGTCCAAATAATTATCCAAGAGATACAGTCCTTTCATATCCTCAGCTTCTAATGATGATACTCTAATAATGAGCATTTGTTATGGTGCCTATTTTGCAGGGCATTGTCTGGGATGATATTATTGAGAAGAACGTAACAGCTCCGTTCGTGCCCAGCCTAAATGGACCGGAGGATGTGGGGTATTTCGATGAGGAGTTCACCAAGCTGTCTGCGAATCTGACCCAGCCCAAAGGACCCCCTGCTGAGATGGCAAGCGAGATCGATGAAGCCTTTCTGGACTTTAACTATGCAGCATTTTAAGTCCAAAGGGGATGATGGGTAAGAAAAGACCTAATTAAAAATACATGAAGCACAAGTCAGAACAAGAAGTGCCTAGCGTTAGTATTCCTAAAGTTATGGGTGCAGGGGCACTGATCAGAGCAGAGCTGGCTATGGGAAGCAGCCATATTGCGTGTATGCAGGGCAAAGTGGATTTTATTGAAATATTAAGATGATCCCTATGATGATTCTAATTTTGTGGTTTTTGTATACGTGGCAAAAACAATCACAACAAACTCTCAGGCTGCTGAAACCTGTTCACATTCCAAGGAAACCAATGGAAGTGTATCTTCATCATTTGGGCAAGTAGAAAGCCACCATAAATTTCACCCCAAATGTCACAGAAATCACAACTGTACAAATTGTTTAAAAATACATGGAAACCAATGATTTGTAATCACAAGTTGTTGGAAAAGTTGCAACCACAATTAGTCAATATTTTTATTTCAACAAACCACCCAATTTGTGATTAATGTGCCCCAAAGTATTATAGGGTTTCAGGAATATCAATTGCAAAGTAAAATATGAGGAATGCATTTCAAATTATATTGTTTGTCTTTTGCAGGCTGGAGTTGGGAAAATGCACCACCTGACAGCTCCACCAGGTAAGAGTACCCCAATTCCACCTGCAGTGCCTTCTCTACCATCGACCATAGCATTACCAATAATGTCTCTTCTGCCTCCCTTTCCACTATAATACCACCGGCAGTGCCTCCCCTTTCCTTCTACTGTAATACCACCAGCAGTACCTCCCCTTTCCTTCCACTGTAATATCACCAGCAGTGCCTTCCTTTCCTTCATCTGTAATACCACCAGCAGTGCCTCCCTTTCCTTTCCACTGTAATATCACCAGCAGTGCCTTCCTTTTCACTGTAATATCACCAGCAGTGCCTTCCTTTCCTTGCACTGTAATACCATCAGTAGTTCCTCTTCTCCTCTTTACACCAAAATATGGCATCATAAACAGGAGTACCCACCCTTAAGCCACTTGGTGAAACCTGCATTCCATTTTACTCCATCTCTCAAACTGTAGAGGCCGGGGTCTGCAGAATGGAATGAAAGGGAATGCAGTTTTCACTAAACAGCTTACTGGTGCTCATGTGTATGCTGCCATTTTCCTTTCACTTGATGTAATATGGTGCATTGATCCTGGGAGCAAATCCGATTGCCGTTAAGGGGTCAGGAAGGAATTTTTCCCTCTAGTGAAGCAGATAGAAAAAAGCTTCACAGAGTTTTTTTGCCTTCCTCTGGATCAACAATTGCACTTTTTTCATTGTTATGATTAATAAAGCTCTGTCTTGCACAGATTAACCGATGAGCCACTGTGTGTGTGTCTTTATTCTGGGTATTGGTCTCGTTTGGCAGGGGTAACAAATAAGGGGTAGTAAGTGAGAGAATTGACCAAATTAGCAATGAAGAAACATTGAAAGGTTTAGTACCTGTGGGTGAGAGACACAGTCCTCCAGCGGGCATGGTTCCTGCACCAAGCATTCTTACACTGGGTAACAGGATGGAGATTCTGTTTATAATGGTCATTCTGGGCACCTCCATCATGGCAATAAGGCTGTATACTCAGTGCACCCACTGGCACACGCACATCAAAAACCTGGAGGGAAAGAAAGAAAATTTATAAGATAAACCAGAATTTAATTGAAACTGACACTTGAATGTATCACATTAAGAGCATATGGTTATAAAAGGGAATGAAAAATAAAACATTTTGAAAGCATTCAGTGTATAGAGACATAGTCTATATTCCAATATCCAGCAACCCTATTTAATATGAGGAATGGATCCCATCCTCAATTTCATAGTCTGGCCTATCAGGTGCCTCCACCATATGGAATATAACACACATGAGCAAACTGGCTCTCACCTTCCCTTCTCTCCAGCCCTGAGCCACAATCAATGAAGGTTAAAATGCACAACACAATATTTATTGGGCAGATGAGAAGATGCATGTGGGTACAAAGCCTGAACCTGCCTTGTGGGGTTACTATACAGCCATTTCTCCTGTGAACACAGAATACTGGCAGGTAAGCAAAAATGCACAAGATCCATCCATATTACAGATCCCCCATACTAAGATAAAGGGAAATCCTTCTGATTTGTGACACACAAGTAACTGTTTTCTATGTGTCAAATCCATATCCCTTTCCAAGTGTATTATAAGTTTAACAGGCAGGGAAACATTCACTGATTTGTCCAAAAATCTTCATCTTCTTTGTTACACGTCTGGAATTGGATACGCAGGTGTTTAGCAGGTGTCAATTTTACTGTCAGCACCTTCTCCCCTACCCTACAATCTATAATTTTGCCAATACAACATTGTCTAGGTCACACTAAGACTGTCGTGTCATAGAGCAGATTTGTCACATCAATATCAGAAACCCATTTACAGGGGCACTGCTATCAGAGGGTGCAGAAAGCGATTTGACACTTGTGACCCACCAGCAGGCATGGGCAACCTCAGAAAATGTTCGGGGGAAGCAAATTATCAATAAACCTGGTTTCTAACACTAATGGGGTTATGTAATAAAATGCACTAAGTTTGCCCAGGGGTAGTAACCTGTAGCAACCAATCGTCAGGTAGGATTTACTAGTCACCTGTTTAAATGCATCTTATTGGTTGCCATGGGTTACTGCTCCCGGCAAACTTAGTGACTTATATTACATATGGGGGTAAGCCTGTACACAGTGGTGTAACCACCAAGGAGAAAACCGTATGATCCTAAGGGGCCCATAGTCTTAGGGGGTCTGGTAAGGATCCGTAACCCCACCAGAACCTTCCCCCTTAGCCTGCAGTCTAAGTTCTGCACCGTCTCCCACTTTTACATTAAGTGCAGGGAACTGCCCGTATTCACTATAAACTATGTGTTAATTTAATGCGAGGTGATTTGTATAAAATTAATTTATTGGCAAAACCACAGCTTCCATTAATAGTGTAACTATATAGGGGGCACTGGTTCTGTAAAGAGAGTAAATCATCAAGATATGTTGTACTGTTAATAGGACAATAATACATTATATGTTGGAAAGAAAGGCTCAATCTGAACTCATCTGATTTCCCAATACTTAGCTCTGTGGATGTAACTTGCTGAGTCAGAAAATCCCAGCAGCACTGCATTCCCAAATAATCCAGATTTTAATCCCTTTCATGTCAGAAAAAAACAGTAGTAGTAGTAGTTGCAAAATAGTTTCTGGGGCCTCAACAATAGCTATGGCCTCCTGTGTAGGATCTATGGCTACATACACCCATGTATCGTAGCAATTCCATGTTATACAAATAACATACAATTCAGTGAAGGGAATGAATTCCAAGTGGAAGCTGTTGAGAGTCCTACATCCAGGGAAATCATAATAAATGTCATTCCACTGCATTCAGCCTAATTGTACCCAATCCAACTAAGTGCCCATTGCATCTAGAGTGCCCCCAAGTCAATATAAGCAAATTGTGACTCAGGGGTGTGGTCGGCCATGAACTGAGCATGACACAGGCAGAGTGAGTCCAAAGAGAGACTTCCACAGCGTTTAAAAGGGGGAAATGCATTAAGCGATTCCCCCCAGGCAGAAAATACCTTCCTCGCAGAGGGCCCGCTCATGGCTAAAAGAAAAAGAAAGATGCGTGTCTCCAATTGACATCGTTTTATAGCACCCGGCGAAGAAGCATACAGGGAAATTACATCCAAGATGGTGCCATATCCTCCAACTTCTTTTCCTGAACATGAGAACCAGCGACAGATAAGTATAAAAAGCAAGTCTCCCCATATCAGAATATGAAAACACAAGATATCCCAGTTTAGGGAAGATAATAACAGATAACTAACCTTCTGTACAGGAGCTTTGCTGGATACAAACACCAGCATGGCCAAACATGCCAACAACCGAGCAGCAGTCTAGAAGTCAGAGTGGAAGATAAACAGCAGAGGCCTGTACAGAGAGATACGCAATAAACAGGACCAATAACAATTACACATCTGGTTTCATGGAAATGAACATTTTGATAAGGTGCTGTTGAGAAATAAATCAAATAATATACAGGGATCTGTTATCCAGAAATCTGTTATCCAGAAAGCTCTGAATTACGGAATGGCCGTCATCCATAGACTCAATTTTATGCAAATAAGCCAATTTTTTAAAAATCATTTTCTTTTTCTCAGTAACAATAAAACATTACCTTGTACTTGATCTAAATAAAGATATAATTTATCCTAATTGGAAGCAAAACCAGACTTTTCTGTTAATTTAACAATTAAATGATTTTCTAGTAGATTTAAGGTATGAAGATCCAAATTATAGATCCTTGGATCTTTGTTATTTGGAAAACTCCAGGTCCCGAGCATTCTGGATAACAGGTCCCATTCCTGTGTCAGATTTTAATAGTTAAGTCAGCAACAACCCCTTATTAACCCATTCATGGGAAATCAGGCAAAAAATTAATTGCTAGAAAACATTGGAGCTAAAAAGGTGTTTGGATGGTGAACTTTCCCTTTACCTAAGTTAAGTGAACTGAAAGTAAAGCAATTCTGTGAGTACAGGGGTCTCTCCCATAACCTAAATAGACCACATGTCTGTGCCACTAGCTATGAGGCTGAATAGAATTTCTGTGCAGATAACAAAATCTGACCTATGATTTATTGCTAATGCCCAGACAGATCTGGACTACCCACTGTCTTTGCTCACATTTTTCTAACCACTTCTCACCACAGGGAACATGTGCAAGGCTAATGATAACTGCCACTGATTGTAAACTTGTTTCCAAAATCACCCACCAATTTTTAATTCCAAACGGGATGCTTAAACTGCAGCTTGAACAACGACCCCGTGACACTGCATCCTGAAAAAGTATGAACAAAACAATCATGAGAACCAAATATTATAAAAAAAGCCACAATGTTTGCATTTTAAAATAGTTACGTAGTCCCAGAATCCTGATCCCAGTGCTCTTCATACACGTCATACATATCTATCTATAAGTAGGGATGCACCGAATCCAGGATTCGGTTCGGGATTCGGCCTTTTTCAGCAGGATTCGGATTAGCCCGGCCAATATGAATCCTAATTTGCATATGCAAATTAGGGATGGGGAGGAAATTCGTGTGACTTTTTGTCACAAAACTAGGCAGTAAAAAATTTAGGATTCGGTTTGGTATTCTTTCGCGAGGAATTCGGGGGTTTGGCCAAATCCAAAATAGTGGATTTGGTGCATCCCTACTGCTAAGTCATTACTGTCATTTTTATAAACCTCATCTCCCTTTTATTTCATGTGCTGCTACAGGCATTGGATCTGTTATCCAGAATGCTTATTAACAGGTCTTTCTGTAATTTGAATATACGCTTAAGTCTACTATAAAATCATGTAAACATTAAATAAACCCAATAGGCTGGTGTTGCTTCCAGTAAGGATTAATTATATCTTAGTTTGGATAAAGTACAAGCTGCTGTTTTATTTTTACAGAGAAAAAGGAAATAATTTTTTAAAAATGTTCAATTATTTGAATAAAATAGAGTCTATGGGAGTTGTCCGTACCGTAATTTGGAACTTAGGTAACAAAACAGGTAAGATAACAGGTTTCCAGATAACAGATCCCATGCACGTATTACTGTTGGACTGTTACTGCCTAAATATTTTTCCTTCCCTTCTTGATTCATTGAAATGTTTTTGCTCTTTCCACTGGACAGTTTATCTGATTTATCCTCCGCAATCTCCCCTGAAGTGAGACAACCTGATCTGTTTGTGGACTTTCCTCATTTATGGCAAACTTGCAAAGGCTCCAGAGTTTTCATTCTACATATTCAAGTTTTTTTCTTTTTTTGTACCCTTCACTTAATGTTCACAGGCTTCTTTAGTTTGTGATGAATGTCTTGTGGGCCAGGGGAAGATATGTCATGTAGTAGCTCCTCAGTCTTCATATTCAAATTGATTGAATTCATCCTGGTCAATTTTGAGATAAGCAAGATATAAAATATACTATATATGTGCAAAAGTGCACTCAGGGGTGCTGCACCCCTCTCCCGCTCCAAAGAGGAGCTGCATCACTAGTGCACTGAGCATTATAGCACTCTCTCTGCATTATCTGAGCCACATTTCCAGTTTAATAAATGTCATTTATCTCTTAAAGTTACAGGAGGCGGCTTTTTTCTGCCCCTTGTAACTGGCCGCTCACTGCCTGCTGAGGCAAGGTTCTCTCATGGCAGGAGCGTCCCTGATAAATGATCTTGTTTAAAAGTGATAAGTAATTCAACTTATAGAATCAAACTGAGCAAAAGATCAAAAGATGGTCCAGTCCAAGGCTACCAAATGCCACATACCTCCCAACTGTCATGTTTATCGCAGGACTTTCCTTTTTTTGACAGCTCATCCAGCAGTCCCAGGTTTCTCTTTGATCTCTTGCACTCAACAGTCAGAAAAAGATAGAAAGTTTCTAACTTAACTGGCTTTTAGCAGAGAGGCCAAAATATGTGGCAGGTGCACTTTGATACTTTTCTAACAATTAAAGATATGCAAAGAGACTATTGTAACTATTTAGGATAAACAGGTCTCTTGGGGAAACTGCAACTTTCAGCTTAAAGGACAATTCACCTTTATTATCAAAACTGTAATAACATAAAAACCACAGAAATGTGTTCAAACTTTCATAACCTGTCAAATTTTGTAAAATGAACATGGTAATTAGCAAATCGTGTTGTCCCTCGTTCTATTTCTAAAATGTTGGGAGGTATAATGCCATATGTTAACTTTATTTACACACACAGAGAAACAGAGAAACATAGCTAACTTTTTACTTACAGCTGACTAATAAAGAAAGAAAAAAAAAATTACTTTGCATATCCAAAAAAATGGCATTGGTGGCCTGAATAATGTTTTTAAGGAAAACAAGTTTTAAGTTACCTGCATCCTGTCATGTGTTTATCTGTTCCTAGGTCTCCCTTGCATGGATTTAAAGTGAGCACATTTTCAGTATAATATGCCCCTAAAATATTTTCTCTTGTGCATTTGTTCACCCAGAGAGGTGCAAGGGGTTCCTGGGAACAGGGCAAAACCTGGTGATGTGCCCTCGGGAGGTTTTTCACTAAGAAGAACAGTTGCACCACCAGCATCTAAAGGAAAAAACAGTAAGGCTCTGGAAAACAATGCAGAGAAATGGTAATGGCCACTGCTTTAAATTAATTTACACACAGATCAAATGCAGTTCTTATACAAACTGCTATTTGCAACAACATACAGTATTTATGAAAGGTTGATCCAGCCAGAACTACAAGTGGAAATAATAGAGCTCCATACAACCAAGCAGGGCCCAATTAAAAAAATACTATAACTATAATACAGGCTTGACCATTCAAACCAAACTCTTTATATCCAAATTGTTATATTGCCCTACACATGAGCCCAGTGTATAGTTTATCTGCCATATGGTAGGAAATGTATGGGGGAATCCGGGTACCCAAAACATTTTTTACAGACTTTTGCAGCCTATCACTCATGAAAATATGCAAGCGTTTTTTGGGACTTATAAAATTTTTCAACTAAATTTTGAGGAACTCCTACCTACTGTATTGCACTTCGCCTGGTCATCGGTGGCGAAGGCAAGTCTGGCGCAAGAGGTAACGCTCAGTAAAATCCGCATCTTAGTGAATTTAGAGATGAGAAATCCGCCAGGCTTTAGAGTGCAAAGTTGCACTACTCTCTAGCACTACTGTCTTCGCTAGCGAAGTTAAGCCTGCGCCCGTTAGTAAATCAGTAAGTTCCCCAGGTAGTGCTAACTGCCCCGAATACCTCTCCTGTTGGACAGAGTAGTTGCTCCCACGTAGCAGGCACACGGACAACACTTGTCTTCATCCAGGGAACACACTGGAGTTTCAATACCTCCCTCAGTCAGACTCACCGGGGATCACACAGAGCTGGTACAGACATCCACAGCGTCTCCACATTCTCAATCCAAGCACATGAAGTTTGCTTTAATCTTCAGGGCAAAGCTCCCAGCTCTATCTGCAGTGAAAATACAACAAACTTTTATTTTTCAGGGCACAGCTCCCAGCACTATACGCAATTCGAGCAAAACAAATACCCCTTTACTGGAATCAATCCACAGGCTCCTGTCACATTCTCTCCACTTCATCTGAGCTCTAAACCCTCCATGGTTGAGCTCACAAGGCTTGGGGACCTGGACCCCAAGACCTCCATGGGCCTCTCAATTCCTTAGGCCCCTACATCTTGTCTACAGTCCCAGCACTCCGGACTGGAGAGAAACCAGGAAGTAGACTGATACTGAGCACATGGCAGCTCAACTTTATGAAGAAATGGAGCAATACTGACACCTTCTGGCCAAATCAGGAATCTGACAGAACACACTGCACTAGGGACAAAGGACTCACTCCCCCTCCTTTATCCAATTTAGGTCCAACGCTTAAGCTGACCATAGACGCAAAGATTTGATTTTCGGCCGTGTGTGGAGTGTCCCGACATTTTTCGTGAGTTGTCGATCGGTCGTTCAGTCGATCGGACAGGTTAGAAATTTTGTGACGGCTGCCGATAATATCTCTGTATGTATTGCCGATCTGACGATATCAGACCGTCACCAGCTTTTGTTGGACATAACTATTCAGTGCCGTTGCAGAGACCCAGGGCTGCAGTAGCTTCAGATACCTGTGTGAAGGCACTTTATGGTATTGGGTGCCTATCTACCTGTCGTAGAGTACTTGGTGCTGAGCAGAGAGTCTGCACAATCCCTTGATTGTGAATGGGGAAATACTCTATAACTGTGTGTGTGTGTGGGTGCAAGGCAGCTGGGGGAAAAAAGATATACCGTATTTGTGCATGTGGCTATTTCCTGAGTGTTGGGGGATTCTGCGAGTTGCAGTGCAACAGTAGTCAGATGACAGGAGGCATGTTCGGAATGCATGAGGTACAGGAGCTGGCGGTGCAATGAGTGACGAGAGCGTTGGAACCGGGCTGCATTCCACATATTCCCCCTGGAGAGTTGCTCTTGCTTAAAATAGAGCCGTACTCTGTGCCGGGAATCCCTGTGCACTAATAGCAGAGCTCCGTATCTAACAAGGGAATGCGTCAGACAGGCAGCCTGGACGCTGGCACCTAAAGCAAAGCGGTGAGCAGCGGGATTCTGAGGTGACTGTCTCTCCCACAGAAGCACAGTGAGCCTTGGCTTGGCACTGATATAATTGGCAAGGGCCGTGGAGCTTGTGAAGCGGGTGGTGGGAGAAAGCGGCTTGGGCAGGTATTGTGTGGGCTGTGGAGAAAGATGGTGGGAGAACTAGGATTGGGGTTGGTGTATTGGACTGGTCCCTTGCGTTTTTCTGTTTCTCATTGCCCTTGTCATAATCCGATCATTTGGCAATAGGGCCGAATGTTCGGATTACCCCCGGTATAGTCCTGCCATTAGTGGCATATCTGGGAAAGATCTGCTCTTTTGGCTATATCGCCAAACAAGCTGATCTTAAAGTGTATGGCCATCTTTAACTGGCGACCGCAGGGGATTTCCGACCATGTGGGATTTTCAGACCATAGGGGAACTTAACCCAAGGGCCGCGTTACCCTCTGATCGTGCACAAATGTGCGTGTCCATGTGCCATAACAGTGGGGAGGGCAGGGAGAGCAGCGGAGGGGAAGGGCAGGGGATAAAGGTAGGGGAGAGTGACAGTCAGGAAGTGAGGGATTAGGGGCACCTGCCAAGAATGTGAGGGAGTGGAGTACAATTCCAGAAAATATATTTACTGATGTAGGCACAGCAACACAGCAGCTCCATTAGCCAGGTGGTCTATGTCTGGCCCTAAAGTTTTCTTAAAAGAGGGGAATTGTGTGGTAGAACTGATTGGGTACAGAACGCTGTGTCAGTGGGCACAAGGCTGCCATAGGACAGGTGGTAAGTACAGGGCCATGATGCGACCTGCATGAGAGGATATGGGTAGGGGGACAAGTGGAGGATGCCTACTTACCTCCTACACTCATTAATAGAGCAACTACCTTTCCAGGCAGCTCTATATTCATGAAGCAAAATTGGGTCTCTGCACTCTGAAACAGAGCAACAGCTCTTTCTGTTATTTGGGTCTCCCCACCTTAAGTCTACGAGATCATCATGTAAACATTAAATAAACCCAATAGGCTGGTTTTGCTTCCAATAAGGATGAATTATATCTTAGTTTGGATTAAGGATGCACAGAATCCATGATTCATTTCAAAATTCAGTAAAGATTCAGCCTTCTTTAGCAGAATTTGGATTCGGCTGAAACCAAGTGCCTGGCAAAACCAAATCTGTATCCAAAAAATCCCATGGCTTTTCAGCATACAAACAAAGAAATCAAAAATGTTTTATAATGAAATATTTTATTGGGTTTTTAAACCCTACATAAAATAGAAGACAAAAGAAAGTAAAAAAACAAATTTAACTGCACAGTGGACATGCAGTTCTCCATCCCCCTCCTTTCCCTAATTTACATATGCAAATTAGGGTTCTGATTTGGTTTGGTATTTGGCCACATCTTTCACAAAGGGTTAGGAATTTGGCTGAATCCTAAAATAGTGGACTAGTTTGTATCAAGTACAAGCTAGTGTTTTACTAAAGGAAATCATTGTTAAAAATTTGGATTATTTGAATAAAATGGAGTCTATTAGAGAAGGTCTTTTTGGTAATTTGTAGATTTCTGGATAAAGGGTTTCCAGATAAAGGATCCCATATCTGTACTTTGTTTATTAATCCAGTAGATACAATTTGTTTTAACAATGGTTTTAACAATGTTCTTACCTTTCTTTCTTTGTTTTGTTTCAGGGGACACACCTCATAACCTTTGTTGGAGATGCCACAAGGCATTGGATGCACCGATACCTGGAACACAATGTATAATGGGCTAGCAGGAAACATCCCACAATGGCATTTAAAAATAAGTTCAAGTTATTGCATTAGTATTGCCGTTTATTGATAAAATATTCACATAAGAGTTGGTACAGATATGAGACCTGTTATCCAGAATGCTCGGGACCTGGGGTTTATAACCTTTTCATATTTCCATACCTTAAGTCTACTTAAAAATCATTTAAACAATAAATAAATCCAATAGTATGATTTTGCCTTTATAAAGGATTAATTATATATTAGCTGGAATCAAGGACATGGCATTATTGTGTTATTACAGAGAAAAAGGAAATACTTTTTTTAAAATTTGGATTATTTGATTAAAATGGAGTACAAGGGAGATAGCCTTCTGTAATTCTGAGCTTTCTGGATAATGGATTTCCCGGATAACAGATCCTATACGTGAACCTTAAGGGGGAGCTATCATGTTTGGGCAGCTTTGTATTAATTTGCTCCCTTTAAGGGGATGTAAACATTGCTTCCTAAAGGGACAATACACCCCAGCCAAAAGTTGCTCCTCAAAAAGCGGGGGCTCAACCTGAAAAAGTCCAAAAAATGCTGTTCTAACGGGAATAAATTTACCTTAACTCTGAAATTGCTTCAGCTTTGCCGACATCGCAACACTTCGCCAGGCGTAGATTGGCCAAGACAACACTAATTCGTGAAAATCCGAAGTTGGGTTCAGGGCGCCGAATACTTGCGAAGTTGCGCTAGCGTTACTGTGACAAGCAAAGCGAAGTTTAGCTAGCGTTGGCTAATTTGCATACGGCGGGAAGTTAAACGGATTTATATGTTGCAGCCACTACATTACACTACACAAGCCCACAGTGTCGGACTGGGCCGGCGGGACACCGGGAAAAACCCCGGTGGGCCCCGGGCTCTTGTGGGCCCCGCCGGCCCAGTTCCGCTACTTAGTGGGGCGGCGCGACCCCACTTTGTTTGGGGTCGCGGTAGACTAGAAGGGCTGCGCATGCGCACAAACGCGGCGCCGCGCGCATGCGCACAAACGCGGCGCCGCGCGCATGCGCACTAGCCGCCTGCAGCACTCCGGAGCGGCAGTGGCGGCTGGAGGGGGCCCTGGGGCAGTAGCCCCGGTGGGCCCCATGCCTCCCAGTCCGACCCTGCAAGCCCAGGGAACCTTAATAAAGTAAACTAGAGTTGTTATATTGCCCTACACATGAGCCCAGTGTATAGTTTATGTGCCATATGTTAGGAAATGTAGGGGGGAAGCTGGTTACCCCAAAATAAAATTACAAACTTTTGCCGCCTATTACCCTGTAAAAAGTAAAAGACTCCAGCATTTTCTGTGATTTCATCTATTTTTTTGGGAATTTCATCTATTTTTTGACCAGGTCCTATCTACTCTATTGCACTTTGCCTGGTCTGAGCTGGCGAAGGCAAGTCTGGCGCAAGAGGTAACGTTCAGTCAAATCCCAATCTTAGTGAATTACCGTAGTTACACTCGTTCGCCAGAGCGCAACTTTGCCTGGCATTAGGGTGTGAAGTACCGCTAGAATCTATCTCCTTCGCTAGCGAAGTTACGCCAGCGCCTGTGAAGTTCTGAAATTACATCATTTTGTCGCATTTTCGCCAGCGTTAGTCACTTCGCCTTTTAGTAAATTTCCCCCAATGAGTGTCTGTGAACAGTTTGGAGTGTCCTAACTGTACAACAGTTGTAGGAATATTTTATTTCTACTTTAGAGGTATTTCCTTTTTCTGGTGACATGACAGACAGATTGTATCACAGTTTTATTCAAATAAATGGGATAATAAAATCTTCCCTTTCATGAGTTTGGTTTTATTGCTGTTAATACTGAGGGAATTCCGGCTGTTGAAGCAGTTCCATCATTTGCTAGAGAATTCTAATCCAAATAATGTTGGGGGAATGCCTTATTTAGTAAAACAGCACCAAACTGTGCTAAAAATTACTTTTTTTTTTTTTTAGCTGCCCTGGACACTGATACAGCTTATATGGCTCTTTGTTATGTTCCCATGGGACTTGAGATGCTGCAAGTCTGTGCCTAGTGCCAATAATAAAGACATTTTAAATGCAGTTTGGGGATCTGTCCTGTTACATAGTGTACTGGAAAGGTCCAGTGTGTGGTAAACTTAACCCTCATCCATCTAATCTAGTAGGGGGCATATTTATTAACATTGGAGACAAATAAAACCAGTGATGTTGCCTATAGCAACCAATTAGATCTTTGCTTTTGTTTTGGAACTTGTAGGTGACTGTTCAAAGCTAATGGCTAATTGGTTGCTATGGGCAACATCACTGGTGGTGTTTGTCTCCAATGTGAACAGTGTGCCATTAAAGGGGTGGTTCACCTTTAAGTTAACTGTTATAGAATGGCTTATACTATTACTTTATTTTTCAAAGACATATTTATCTTTTTTCTGATTCCCTCTGGTTTTCATTGACTCCATCTAAAAAACAAATGCTCTGTAGGGCTAGTGATGTGAGGGTCAGGTAAAACTCGACCCGCACCCAACCCTAACCTGCAAAATATTGCCATTGTAGGACCTGCTCCTAATCTGTACCCACGTCTTATCATTCTAGTATCCTACTTCTGTGTGCGGATAAAAGGCAGGGAATCTTCAAGAGCAGAAGAGGAGTGTACTTCCTTAAAGGGGAAGGAAACCTAGTCGGCGCAAACCCCCCAGCACCCCTCCCGTTTGTTGCCCACCCACCCTCCTCCCCCCTGGCCTACCCGTCCCACTGGGCAAATGCCCCTAACTTGTTACTTACCCTTCTGCGCGAAATGATCCTACTGCACATGCGCCGTTCACAGCAGGAAGAAGATCGCGTGGCAGAAGATGTCGTCGGTGAACTCCCTGGACTGGACCTGCGCAGAAGGGTAAGTAACAAGTTAGGGGCATTTGCCCAGCGGGACGGGTAGGCCAGGGGGGAGGAAGGAGGGTGGGCAACAAACGGGAGGGGGGGTGGGGGGTTTGCGCCGACTAGGTTTCCTTTCCCTTTAACCCTAATAGTTGGCCAAATTTCAACCCACCCAACTGGAGTTAAACCCACGGGTCACTGCGGATTTTGGGTCAACATGCACATCACTACTGGACAGGACCGGACTGGGAGTAAAAAGCAGCCCGGGCAAAAAAAATCAAAGCAGTCTGGGCAAAAAAATCAAAGCAGCCCAGGCTTGGCCAGAGAAGAGGCACTTATGGGGTAATATGATACATATGTATAAATATATAAGGGTATCATATAATCACCTCTCTAATTCTTTATTTACCAATAGGTCTTTCCAGCTGTCAGAAGCTCACCCATTCCGATTAGAAGAAAAGAGGAAGAATATTCTGAATAATATACATTATTCATATCAGTCTCTTTCCCAGTGAACCTTCGTTCTTATTTAAAAAGTATTTGGGTCTGGCTGTGCTCTGTACCTTGCAGCCAAACAAAATCCAGTGTAAGGTGTTGAGCACAACATCGATGAGTACTGTACATTGCAGCACAGTCTGTATCATATGACATACGGCAGTAAGTACAGGGCCCTGCTGTGGTCTGTGTAAATCAAGGATCCCTGACTTGAGCTTTTAAATGAGTTAAGGCAGTGATCCCCAACCAGTGGCTCGTGTGCAACATTTTGCTCTCCAACCTATTGGATGTTGCTCCCAGTGGTCTCAAGGCAGGTGCTTATTTTTGAATTTCTGACATGAATGCAAGCTTTAGATGCACAAAATAATGTGTGATGACAAACAGAGTCTCCTGTAGCCTCCCAGTTCACATAGAGACTACCAATAGCCAATCAAAGTCCATATTTGGCACCCCCAGGAACATTTTGCATGCTTACATTGCTCTCTAAATTCTTTTACATTCAAATTTGGCTCACGTGTAAAAAAGGTTGGGGAATCCCTGAGTTAAGGGATGGGTAGGGGACTGGTAGGAAGAGGCTGACAAGATTTTTACTGGAAGATCCTCTTGCATTAATTGGAGATATAGGGGATTATATAATTAAAGGCGCCACATTTTCAAAGGTCTAATCACCTATAGCAACCAATCAGCAGGTAGCATTTAATGGTCACCTTTTTAAAAGCAAACTGGTTGCTACAGGTCACCACACTTGTGCAAACTTTGTGCCTTTTGTTACATATGGCGGTTATTGTGCAGCATTCTTTATGGTTGTTAGACAATAGCTCCCAATATGCTGGAGAATCATGAAAGTTATAGTCCAGCCAGTCATGCAATCTGAAAGAATAAAGTATATAGACACTGAAATAATATATTATTATTGTCAAACACACACCATATTATAATAAATTGAACCTACTTATTGCATCAGGGTATACAGTTTTGTGTAGCTTCTCAGAATGTTAAAAGAAAACTATACTCCTCAAACAATGTAAGTCTCTATAAAAGTATATGGCATAAAACAGCTCATATGTAAAACCCTGCTTGATGTAAATAAACCATTTTCATAATGATATACTTTTTTAGTAGTACTGTATGTGCCATTGGGTAATCAATAATAGAACACTTCCATATTAAAAAATAAGGGCTGCCCCCTGGGATCGTATGATTCACGGTGCACACAAACAAACTATACATGTTAGGTCACATGAGCCAATTATAAGACAGAGTTCTGTTTTCACACTTCTTCCTGTTTCAGTTAGAGCTGTAGTATTTATGGTCAGGTGATTTCTGAGGCAGCACACAGACCATCACAAAATGGTGGTTCAAGGCAAGATTTGTAAAAGGCCAATATTTACTTAATGGAAAGGATTGGTGCACTTGGGTTGCCAAATGGTAGGCACCCCCAAGTGATTGTATTGACTTATCTGAAACCCCGGGCCAGTGCTCCTATCAGCAGAAAACTGCACCCGCCCGGAGTTATACCAGTGAGCACCACGGAGCTATCCACTTCCGTCTTCTTCTTTCTTCAAATTTCCTGGGGCAAACGCATTTGCAGTTGAACGAAATAGCCGACTTTTTAAGGATGACGAAAGAATGACGAAAGAAGATCGCTCCGTGGTGCTCACTAATATAACTCCGGGCTGGTGCAGTTTTCTGCTGATAGGAGCACCGGCCCGGGGTTTCAGGTAAGTCAATACAATCACTTGGGGGGGGGGGCTAAACATTTGGCACCCCCAAGTGCACCAAGCCTTTCCTTCTCCTATAGATATATATTCAACTTTGATAAGATTCTTTAATATGCCACTTAATTTGATATAAACTATCTGTTGCTCAAGTATTCATTTTGGGGATATAGTTCTCCTTTAAGAGTGGAGATAAGAGTAGTTCAGACCTGGAGCTCTCTCTCTCCGAATGTCCTTCCTCAGATATGCCTTCAAGCTGGGACCATTCATGGCTTTGTGCGATGCTACTTGGTATTGGAAGATGTTTAGTATAAAAAGACCTGGCCTGTGGGAGAAGCAGAAGTCACAGAATAGAGATGGAGCTCCATATGTAGAAGATGTTTAGTGTGATCTATTTAAAGAGACAGTACAAAGTCACTTATTTAGTACAGTAATATCAGAAATCTTGTTTTCTAAGATCTTTATAATGCACATTATAAAATTATTTTTTATTATCAGCTGTTCCAACTTATTCTAGCCCTGCATTTGTAGGTCAAAGGCCTGAACTCCATGGACTGATGTCTTCAGATCGGATGCGATGAGAGGAAACGCAGGCGACCAGTCGGAGGCGCCGAATATAATGTAAGTTATAGAAACATCGCACCTACAAACTACATACAACACGACTGTCGGGTGAAGAGGCATCATGCGGCGTTCGCATCTGAAATTCGTGTTGTGTCGGATGCATGTAGTTTGTAGGTGCAGTGAAGGCGAAGGTGGCTTCTCAGTGTGTCGGATTGGAAGAAATTGCTCTGTGAGTTTGGTCGAGGATTTATTTAGCAGCCCACTGTATGCGTGGTTCTCTTTCCTGCTCACTTCCTTGATTTACATATGCAAATTGGGGTTCGGATTTAGTTCTGTATTCGCCCAAATCTTTCACAAATGATTCGTGATTCCAGCAAATACTAAAATAGTGTATTCGGTGCACCCATATAATAGTGTTTGCTACCTACCATTGTACAACTGAAATTTAGAGGTGACATATACCTTTCATAGCATTGTTGTACCACCAAAATGTTGCAGAACTCACAGCATACTCTTGCTGACAGCCAATGACACTCTCGCGAGGAATGTATGGGTGAATGTATGTAAGGACCCACATATAGAAAATTTAAAGTCCCTTTGACAGCTATGAAATTACGAGTTACCATATTGACTAACCAAGGTATGGCTGCTCTGCTACAACCTGTATTAGCCAATCAGATGTTGCTTTCACTATTGCAAATAGTCAAATAACAAAAACCTGTATTATACTGCAGCAAACTGCAGATGCTAGCTTGTGGCTCCATCTACAGACCTAAACCATTATTGACCGTTATAGTTTACATATAGCATTCAAGATGATTGCATTTCATCTCACAGCAGGATAGGCCTAATTCATAATTCTTGATCAAATCAATATAGAATGGAAAAAAACAAACACACACAAAATTAAGCCTCTCCTATACAGTATTAGATAAACTTAAAGTGATACAGACACTGTGTGGATACTTGGCTATGCTGCACTTAGATTAGCACTTAGAGTAGCAGGAGCATAGTATTAGGGGCTAAAACCACTCAAGTGCTGTACCCCCCACATCAGAAGACTACTCGATCTATAGGGAAATGAGGAGAGCACTCTGCAAGCATATAAATGCTGTAGTTATCTGTTTATTAGTCGACTACTTGTACACGACATGAGTAGAAAGTAATGTGGGAATAAAACAATGTATCAAAATGATTTTGAAGATGGAAGTGATTAAAAATGTTGCTACTATGTTACAATTGTGTGGAAAGGTTGAATAATGGACACAAACACAGAGACTCTGAACCTTTATTCAAAGATATCCACACACCTGTTGATTAACTATTTACATATGGACTGAAAAGATGGACTTTTACACACACCTCCTTGGGATTTCACTGACTGGTGGGGGATAGTAGGGGTGTTTCAAGAAGCCTACACGTTCTGTTTGTTTGTTACACTTGATAAAGGGCATATAGGCCCGAAACATGTTGTGTACAAGTAGTCGACTAATAAAAGGATAACCACAGCATTTATATGCTTGCAGAGTGCTCTCCTCATTTCCCTATAAATCCAGTTATAGATATCAGGATATCTGTGACCTGATCGAGGAAAGTTGCACCCTTTTCCTGAATCAAGCGGGCAGAGCGTTTTTGGATACCAGAAGACTACTCCCCTAGTGCTGCCCATGCTAGCCCACTCAATACGTGCATGTATGTTGCCTCATCTCATATCATGGCTGGGACACTTGCTTAGTAAATGCATGTACTCAGTATGGCCTCCAGTTCATCTCTGATGTTACCATTGTTGGAGGTACTCCTTCATAAATAAAAGCAGAAAGACGTTTCGGACACCAGAAAATAAGCTGTTGGGTCACGGCAAGGAAGGATAAAGGGATTGGCAGAGAGTCAGATCTCCCACATGCCTGTGATCTGCTGGAGGGGTAATTGCTAGGTCCAAACCTGCCAAACAAGAGCATTTCTACTTGGGATGTCTAATTTGAAAAACTAATGGGAGTAAAAGAATCAATGTCAAGTATGACTAATTAGCCGGACAAAACTGGGAGTTGGGATGTTTTCCTGGTTTTTGATCTAATGAGTAGTACAAGTATGGGGCCTGTAATCCAGAATGCTTGGAACCTTGGGTTTTTTGGATAACAGATCTTTCTGTGATTTGGATCTTAATGCATTAAGTCTACTAGAAAATCATGTAAACATTAATTACATCCAATAGGCTGGTTTTGCTTCCAATAAGGATTAACTACTGTATATCTTAGTTGGGATCAAGTACATGCTACAGTTTTATTATTAGAGCGAAAAGGGAAATCATTTTCAAAAGTTTGCATTAAATGGGAGTCTATGGGAGATGGCCTGGGTTTTTGGATAATGGATCCCATATCTGTAGTGTAAGTAGCGAAACCACTAAATTGGTACTTAGCACCACGATAACAAAACATTGCATTATCCCAAGCAATTGAGCCATATATGGGTGACCAATGAAAATGCTATGTTGTTTCCATTGTCCCTAGACTGGGTGGGATGCCTGGAGCACTATCTGATATTCTTATAAATCCTCATATAATAAATAACTGCTGGTTACATGTCGTCACTTGGTGGTTCACCTTTGATTTAAGTTTTAGTATATTATGGAATATGAAATTCTAAACAACTTTTCAACTGGCCTTCAGTTTTCATTTTTTATAATTTTTACAGTATTTGCCTTCTTCTTCTGACATTTTCAAATTGGGGGTCACTGACTCCATCAAAAAACAAATTCTCTGTAAAGCTACAGATTGTTATTGCTACTTTTTATTAATCATCTTTCTATTCAGGCCTCTCTTATTCATATTCCAGTTTCTTATTCCAATCAATACATGGTTGCTAGGGTAATTTTATCCCTAGCAACCAAATTGCTGAAATTGCAAACTGGAGAGCTACTGAATAAAAACCTAAATAACTAAAAAACAATAAAAAAGGAAAACCAATTGCAGATGGTCTCAGAATATCATTCTCATACTAACAGTTCATTTAAAGGCTCCATGTTCTTTGTTCCTGCATTTGGAGTTGGAAACATTAAGTACAGTTTCCTAGGACTGAAAAAGTCTGTCCTTCCTCCCTATGTTTGATTCCAGTGTAATATAATGTCCCCAAAACGGCACATAAATCTCTGTGTGTAATGGTGGCCATACTCAGGCAGATTTGGTGACCTAACCAAATGAGTAGATCTAAAGGTGGTCATACACAATAAGATCCCAAACGGCAGGTGACATTGGGTTAATCCCAAAATTAATCCCATTAATTGGGTTAAAGCCAAACGATCAGATTATACGAATGAAATGGGCGCCAACGGGTTGTAGGACCACATCAATATGGTCCTTGATTGCAAGAAATATCAAACCAGCCAGATTGATATCTGATTTTTGGCCTGATTTCAATCGTGAAGACCTGTCAGAAGCCCCCACACACAGACACATAAACTGCTGAATCAGTCTAAAGGACCAATATCAACAACTTTAATCTGCCTGTGTATGGCCACCCTTATAGTCTAAGGAAATTTTAAGATTAGAGCCTGACATACTGCTGGGAATCAGCACTCTCATTGGTCAATATCCTGAGACAATTTACAATTGGTTTTAATTTGTTATTATTTGTGGTTTTTGAGCTATTTAGCTTTTTATCCAGCAGCTCTCAAGTTTGCAATTTTAGGAACTGGTTTTATAGGGTCTAAATTACCCTAGCAATTACCAATATAAAGTGGCAATAATATTACAGACCAATTGCATTTTAGATGGGGTCAGTGACCCCACCATTTGAACACTGTAAAGGGTCAGAAATAGCAAGCAAATAATATAGTGAATAAAGTACTCACTATTGTAAAATATAAGGATGTTATTAGTTGCCAAGGAGTTCCATGATCATATAAAAGCACAAGGCTGACAGTGACTTCTAATATCCTTATATTTTGCAACGGGGGTACTTTATTAATTAAAATACCCAAGTTTCAGTTTTATACAGATATAATTTGCAGGATATTCACGGCTCTTGTGTAATATAAAGAAATAATACAGAAAGCAAATGATTCAAAAACTATAAAAAAAATGAAGGCCAATTGAAAAGTTGCGTAGAATTAGACATTCTATAACATACTAAAAGTTAACTTAAATGTGAACCACCCTTTAAGTCAATTTCTATAGTGCACTGGAGGCCTCAATTGGGCAGCTTTATGTTTGGCTTTAGTGTCCCTAAACCTTCCTGATCTGTTTATTAGAGGTGCAGTAGAAGGAATCTATATCCCTAAAACTGTTTCTCCAACCCCTGACTGTCATGTGACTTTGCTGGCAAACTGAGTTTACGAATGATGCAAATTTAGCTGTGAATGTGCAAATTAGGGTGCTGACGCCTGTTTTTTCTGGTTGTTTGTTATGTTTGTTTGTTTTCACCCAGCATACATACAGTTGCAGGTATAATTTAGTCCCTGTGTAAAATATATAATAAAGAAGTATAATGAAGTGAGTGTAGGACTGGCCAGACCAGGGATGACTTTCACATATTTGGCTAGTTTGAATATACAGGTGTGGGATCCGTTATCTGGAAACCGGTCATCCAGAAAGCTCCAAATTACAGGAAGGCAGTCTCCATTATATTAAAATAAGTCACATTTTAACAATGGTTTCCTTTTTCTTAACAGTACCTTGTACTTGACCCTAACTTAGATAAATCGGTATTGGAGGCAAAAAATTTTTTTTTTTTTTAGTATGGAGAGCCAAATAACGGAAAGACCGTTATTCACTGTATTGCAATATATGGACAAAATAATCCCTGTTTTAATATATTGATAATTGGCTGAATGCAGAAAACCTTTAGGGGTAAATTTACTAAGCGGTGAAAATTCACAGTCATCGCAACACTTTGCCAGGCGGAAATTCAGTCAGACAGCACTAAATTACTAACATTTAAAGTTGCGTCCAGGGCACCGAACGCTGGCTAATTTTCTGTAGTGTTATTTCGGCAAAGCGAGCAAATCCTAGTGCAACTTCGTTAGAGGTCTTCGGTCAGGCTAATCTGCATACGGTGGGACATTTAAGGTTGAATAGACGTATATATGTTGCAGCAAATACATTACACAAGTCCAGGGAACCTTAATTAATAGAGTTGTTATAATGCCCTACACATGAACCCACTGTAAAGTTAATGTTCCATATGTTAGAAAATGTATGGAGGAATCCGGTTCCCAAAATAATTTTTAAGGACTTTTTCAAGCAATAATTTAAAGTTTTGTCTCTTGTGCAAATCATTCCAAACCTTAGTCTACCAGTGAGATTAAAGGGTACAGTGGTGAAGCACAAGTGTTTTATCATGGACCAGGCAAGTTGCATCCCTATAATAACATCCATTAAAACAAAACTATAAAAAATGCCTAATAAATACTGTACTCAGGTCAACCTGCACCCAACCCTAACCTGCATCTCACCCCTCTCTGAACATTACTTCTGTGAGCTTCTGAAGACAAAATTTTCCAAAGCAGAGGAGTAGTGTACTTCCCCAGTCAGTGCCGCAAAAAACCGGGACCCGCAGCAGGCACCCGAATTTCAGCTCTAGCCCTTTCAGGTCAACCTGCACATCACTACAGGGGAAGAGTGGAAAATGTTTTTGGCATAACTGATCATTTCCATTTTAATCAGTAACATAACTAGCGTTGGGTGGGCCAGGGTGCGGGACATGCAGCCAGGCCCCCCAACCCCCATCCATTCACAGTTTTATGGCTGGCTTCATCAGTGTGCAAGCTACTGGGGGGCCCTGGTCCCCCCCTGCTCCCCCGGTAGTTCCGCCACCAATTTTAATGAAACTAAACTCCCTTTGTAAGAAATGTAGTCCTAGGAATATGAAGATGTGAAAATCTTTCAAGGGGAAAACGTCTGTAAAACATAGTGTAATAAAAAATAGAAATATATGTAGTTTTTGAAGTGCAATGTACAGTCATTTTACATTTGGTGGTATCTCACTTATTCAGTTATTGGTGTGACACATGGATTGGCTATATTTGTACTACAGGAATATACAAATGTGTAGAGGTAACTATGGCCTACAGTCAGGGCCGCCATCAGGGGGGGACAGTTGTAGGGAGCCCCGAGTGTAAGGGGGGCCCGGCCACGCCACACTTACTTGATTAGCCGGGCCCCCCATCTTTCTGCGAGCTGCTGACTTCGGGAAGGCATGCACATTTAAGGGGCCTTAGCCAACAATTTTCTTATAATGTGGGGGGGGGGGGCTGGCCACCAACTTTTTTTTCTCATGTGGTCCTAGCCACCAATATTTTTTAATAGAGGGGCCCTGGCCACAAATGTTTTTTTAGTGGGGGGCCTGACCACCAATATCTTTTTATTTTTTATTAACATGTGGAAACTCTAGCCACCAATATTTTTTTTGTTTTTTTACTGTGTGGTGGGGGGCGAACCTGAAGGTGGGGCTTGTGGTGGGCGCAGCCCAGGGAATTTTGTCATATGGGGCCCTGCGATTTCTGATGGCGGTCCTGCCTACAGTCAAACTCCAACAATTAGTAAATTAAGGATAACTTGTAAGAGGGCACACTTAATATCTTAATGTGACAATTTGTAAGGGTCAATGAATATACTGTATATATGTATAATGAGTGTATATATAATCACACACTCTCCCTGCCCCTTTACACTTAAAGGAGAACTAAACCCTAAGAATTAATATAGTGAAAAATGCCATATTTTCTATATTGAACCAGCCTAAAGTTTCGGCTTTTCAATAGCAGCAATGATCCAGGACTTCAAACACAGGGGGTCACCATCTTGGAAGTGTCTGTGACACTCACATGCTCAGTAGGCTCTGAGCAGCTGTTGAGAAGCTAAGCTTAGGGGTTGTCGCAAAATATCCAGCAGAAAATGAGTATTCAACCTAACCTACTATGTTACTATGTAAATCACTGATAAAACCTTACTTTTTATTTTAACCCACAGTTACAGAAAATCATTGTTTACTATACACACAAGATCTCACAGTTACAGACAATTCCCCAAGCTCATCTTGCCTTACATCAGAAATCTGTGAAATGGAAGAGATGACAGCACCTATACATAATACTTACCAATCCTATTAGCAGACAGGACAGCACTGGACTCTCTACCTGCAAGACAAAACAAAGAATAGTTAGTTAAATAAATACAAAATCCAACAGAAGTATAATAGATTCAAGACTTAATGTGCATCAGGAATCAGATTACATCTCCCAATGACTAGAATGGTCAGTCCATATGATGAATTTACCTGTTAATACGATTTCTGCAATACAAATACATGTACAGGTATGGGACCTGTTATCCAGAATGATCAGGACCTGGGGTTTTTCAGAAAATGGCTCTTTCTGTAATTTGGATCTTCATACATTAAGTCTACTAGAAAAGCATGTAAACATTAAATAAACCCAAAAGGTTGGTTTTGCCTCCAAAAAGGATTAATTATATCTTAGTTTGGATCAAGTACAATCTACAGAATTATTATTACAGAGAAAAAGGAAATCTGGATTATTTGGATAAAATGGAGTCTATGGGAGACACACTTTACATAATTCAGAGATATCTGGATAATGGGTTTCTGGATAATGGATCCTATACCTTTGCTGCAAATGTTGCTAGCCTTCCTCGTTCTTATTTCTCCCCTTTTCTCATCTCCTTTTCATTCCCTATCTTTAACCAGGCAATAGAAACATGTTTTTCCATTTATACTATATGATACTGAATGCTTTAACACGTAATAAAAAATGTTGCTTAATATACGCTATTGAAATACAAAAAAAAAATAAAAAAAGGAAAAAGTGAATAGCCAGCAATTTAATGCATGTTGAATCTATATGCAACACATCTCTGTCTGACATATCTTGGAACATGCCGATATGGTATTACGTCTGCACAATTAACAAACCCACTTGGGATGGAACAACACAATCTTGCACTACAGTCTGTTCAACACTTGATGAGAACTATGTTCATACCATGAAACGTGTGTAGTTGCAGAACTTCTAGCAGAATACTTTGGGTGCAAGCTAGGGGGCAGGAAGCAAGTGTAGCTCCACCTTCTCCACAGCCAGGAGGGCATTTCTTCTGTAGGTTCTCTCTGAAGTACCAACTTTGCCTCTCATTAGTTTTCATGAACATAAGTGGGAAATTCAGAGTCGGAGCGAGTCCAGTGCAATCTTGCCTCATGGTCGCAGCACTCCTGCTCCAGGTGCCCATTGAAACATGACCTGCTGCCATCTTGCCCATGTACTAACCCTGTGGGTTCTGTCAATAAGGGGGTTACTATTTCTGCTGCCCTAACTTACCTTATCTCCATGTACAGGCTGTGCACAAACATACAGGGCATTGTCTGCTCTAATCTACCTTATCTCCATGTACAGGCTGTGCACAAACATACAGGGCATTGTCTGCTGAACTGCACATAGTAAATGCAAATATGTATGTGACTTTCATGGAAACTCTATGAACCAAAGCTAGAAATAGCTCAAATCTGAAAATACACCAGCTAAAACCTGTCGAGGTCATGTAGAAGTCAATGGCAGAGGTCCCTTGAACAATTCGAATATGTTTTTAGCCTCCACAATGTTTGAATTTTTTTAAGTGCTCTGTGCTCAAAAACTCAATAACTGAGCAATTCAAAACCTCACAAACTCAACCTCTGATAAATAACCCCCTTACTGTATCTCTTTGTACAGGCTGTAAGGGAATTTAGGGGGCTGTTCCTACTGGCTTGTGCTTATTATAGAAGAGTAACTATACTGGCACAGCTCTATAGTATCTCTGTACAGGCTATGAGCAAACAGTGTTTAATACAGAAGAATACCTATGCTGGGAAATGAGTGGGCTCTCTGTACAGGTCCAACAGTCAAGCAGCCTGGTCACTGCCAGAGTAATGAATGATTTGTGCTGCTTAAACACTCATCTGCCCCTTTATTAGTATAACCTGCCCCCCCATCCATACCTTGTATATACCATTTCACCTACTAAGCACAAAGCCCTTCCTATTGTGTAGTGTAACCCCCCATCTCTACCCACTATTCAGGTAAAGGAAAGGACCCCCAGGTTACACTAGACTTAGCAGCAGTGATGAATGAATGGATCTGATAGATATAAAGCACAGAAACTGCACTGACTCAAACTCATAAACATACAAAGCAAAGCTCCGTGTCCATAATAAGCTGGGTATGTACTGCACATCTAATGGGAAATTATTGCCATATAAACCTCATTCATCAACAGGGTACACTTCCCCTTTAAGAGCAGGGAACAGAGGTGACTTCACCCCCTAAGGATGACAGTTGGTTCAGACCGTTGGTTGACTTTGCGAGAGAGAGGTGAGTGTACTTTTGCTCTGATAGATTTTTTTGTCAAATAACCCATTTCTTAACAACAAAAAAAGGGTAAACATTTGGGTGACATCCCTCAGACTAGTGGATGTTGCTGTTCTCATTGATTTTAGTGAATTTAGAGGATTGTCCCCCAAAATGGGTTTGAGAGATGCCTTTAGTCTTAGTGCTGGTTGGGAGACACAGACCCAGGATTTGGCAAATATGCAGCGCTGCAATCAAATATACTGTACACCTTTTCTACTGAAGGTAACATTTGGGGACCAGTGTACCACACCATAGGGTGTTCCCAGTACTGACAGGCTCCTTAGAGTTTTGCCCCTCTGTCCTGTGGTATCTGCCCCCTGGGTATCTGTCCTGCTCTTTTGTACCAACATTGTAGCTAAATACATGTTCCCTTTATCCAAGTACTGGAACTAGGGGTGGGAAGCAGAAGCACGTGCCATAGGGACAGTTTGGGGGTGCTAGCAAATGATTGGGGGACATACAGCAGGGTCCCATAGAAGAGAGGAGACATCATACCCAGGGATTTGACCGTTGGTTTAGTCTGTTGGTTGGCTCTGTGTTAAGTGTAAATTCCTTCTGAGAGATTATTTGGCCAAATAACCATTATTTTAGTAAGAAAAGATGGGAAATGGTTGGGTGACACCCCCCAGACTAGTAGATGATGATCATTTTACTGACTTTAGGTAATTTGGAGATTATTCCCCTAAAATGCGCTTGGGAGATTCCGTTAATCTTCGTGCTGGTTGGGAGACACAGACCCTGCATTTGGCAGTTATGAAGGACTAGCAGCAAATATACGCTTTCTTTCCTCTGGGACCCCATAAAAAGATAACATTTGGAGACCCCTGGGCTATGTCATAAAAGTCCTAATTCTATCATTCTATTCTAGTTCCCAGTATTGACAGGCTCCTTAGAAATTTGCCCAGTGCCCCCTGGTTTCTCCATTGCTCTTATGTACCAACCTTAACATGTAACTACATTTAATTGAGTTACATAGTTACATAGTTAGATTGGGTTGAAAAAAGACAAAGTCCATCAAGTTCAACCCCTCCAAATGAAAATCCAGCATCCATACACACACACCTACCTACTTTTAATTAAATTCTCAATAAAAAAAAAAAAATTAATTTGTTTTTAGTACGCTTTATGCACTTTTCCTTCAAATACCCCGGCTGTGGGAGGCAAATAGGTACATGTTAGGGGAATTATTTAATAAAACAATGTTGAATTGCTAATCCCTACAGTTACTCAGTAATACAGCCCTAGGGCCTAATTCCCCTAAAAAATGGTTACTGATGGCAGCCCTGCCCCCCAATCTACTAAATCTTGTGGGTGTCAAGTGCCCAAAATCTGCCCGTGTTCCATTGCTAGGGGTAGTGAGACCTGTAGTGGGTAGTGCAGAGCTAAGGAACAGAAAGGCAACACAAATCACTGTCTCGCTGAGCCTAAACCTGTTCTTCTCTAGCTATAGCTGAACTGCAATTCCCAGCATCCCCTGCGGCATAGTTGTAGTTCTAATGCAATGTGTATTTAATGTTCCCTGTCTATTTATTGCTTCATTTGGTGTTAAGGGTACCACTCATCCTAGAAATTGTAATAAGCAACTGTCCCTAGCATCAGCACTAGTGTGGATGATATGTAAGGAAGGGCCAAAATGGAAATATTAGTAGCAAAAATCAGAAGAATAAATTCCTACAATAAAGATCCCTAGTGTTTATGGGTGCAGGGAACTGATCAGAGTAGGTCCCCTGCCAGTAATATACGGCAGTAATATTCAGCTGTTTTTAACCGTTAGTCTGTACAGTCCCCTAAGTATATTGGGGTCACCAGGACCCACACTTGGTTGGCAGGGGTGTCCAGGGCCTTGATTGTACCAACCTTTTGTATGTGCCCTAATTGGCTTCTTCGATTCTATTAAAGCTGCTACTGGGTGGTGTTACTGGTTATTTCGGAGCAGCAAACATATTCAGTAGCGCAGTATAACTGGGAAGAATAGAGAAAGGGAAAAACAGTATTCAAAGCTTTATGTGTCAAAGAGTGTTTGGCTCACAATCTCTTTTTGTCTCTCCCCAAAAAAATGAAATACTAAGAGCGATCTTAGTGATCTGAGCGATTTGCAGCGACTCCAAAAAGCGACAAAGAAGAGGATAAAGAAGAAAAAAAACAGTCTTTTTAAAGACTACCAACTTACATCAAGAGCAGAGAAATTACAGCAACCTGCTCAACCCATTGCGGGTCATCAGGAGGAAGGTAGGGATCCTGAATTTATCCCTCTGGTAATATTTATTACATAGCAGATGAGGTTGAAAAAAAGACACACGTCCATCAAGTTCAACCTTTTTGTCTAAATAAAACCTGTGTAACTGCTAGCTGATCCAGAGGAAAGTGGGGGCTAACAGTTATAATGGTCTGATTTGTGGAACAAATAAATGGGAGGGGATTGTCTGAAAAAGGGGAGGGTCTGGGTGGACCTTTGACTTGTGACAGGTACAGAAAGCAAGTTTTTATTTCAGAATTCAGGGTTTAGTGGAGCCGATAAAGACACTGGGATGGGGGGACATATTAAAGACAATGATTATTGTCGTTTTTAGCTACAAATAGTCTTTAAAATTTCCACATATATATATTTGGGAGTCAGGGGCTGAGATCCCGGAGCAATATTTGGGCTTCCCACAGCGCGACAGTCATGCTGATATAGTTCCAGGGGTAAACTAGCAGCAAATAAGCACTTGTATAAGTACATTTATAAGCAACTAAAATAGTTTAATTAATAGTTTAATGATATTAGTTTAAATAATAGTTTAATTTAAGGGCTAGTTCTCTTAGAATGTCCTATGCATGGTAACAGCAGCTCATTGTTAATATGTGTAGTGGGAAAGTTACAGAGAGATGCTTGTCCTGAGCTTGCCATTTACCAGCAGCTACAAACATTTGTATTCTTTATCTCCACTAAAGCAGTGACTTATACCAACCTTTTTTTCCTGATACAGGAGCGTCAAGATGGGCGCCAAACTGTGCAACATCCTGCACCGGCACCGGCATACTGAGGTAAGACAGATGGAAATATAAAGTCGTTGTTTCATGCCTGACGATTAGAGTCCTTGCCACCAGATATAAAGGGTAACTGTCACTGCAAAAGAGAAAATCCTCAGCTTACAAGAAATATTTTACAAACCTGTTTGACAAACATTACTATTACATTTTTCAGATGTTCTTCACAAATATCACATAAAAAATGTTCAATATTCATTAAAAAGTTTGGGAGGATTTCAATTGCTTAATCATTTTTTTCTTGATTTTGTTCCCTATTCTCTATAGACTGTTGACATCAATCAGTCTTTTGATGCTTGTGAGCCCTGGGTGAGTATTTGCTTTTCAGGTATGAAGCAGGAGCTGCTGAGAGACATCCGGAAGGAGATGAGGATAGCAGCAGGGGCGCAAAAGCTGTACCTTGTCACCAAGGACAGACAGACCAAAGCCCAAGTGAAGGAGCTGAGGAACATCAGTGAGAGGAAGGTGAAAGCCCTTTTCTCCTCTCTCCACAAGCTCAATGTGCAGCTAGCTCAGAGGGAAGCAGAGAATTCTCCAGGTAAGATATAACAGTCTCTGGCCTCTTTCCTATTGGCATTACATGTGTGTCATCATAACATCACATACACTACCTCTTCATGGACATTAGGTTGACCCCCATTAGATTGAGCTCAAAAACAAAAGGACTGCTCAAAGCTCATCTTCCCTGTAGCTGCTTCATATGTTTCCTATCGGGTGCTCTGTCTGCTGCATCCCCACTGCTAATATCCACATCAACACCAAAGAATTGGACGGCACTCCGATCAAAAGGAATACATGTTTATAGCATACTCCTGCAGGGATCCTTGGGCGTAGGATCCCTGCAGGAGTATGCTATAAACCTGTATTCCTTTTGATCGGAGTGCCGTCCAATTCTTTGGTGTTGATGTGGACCATTAGATTGAGCCCCACAGAACTATAGATGACCTTCATATCCTTTAAATTTATATTTTAAAACAATGTTCATTGGCAGCATCTTAACAAATCAAGAAAAAGGTCTTAAGCCTTAGATTCAAGAATGTTGTGTTTGAAAATCCTAATATCCTTCAAATTTATTTGCAGTTCTGGAGACTACAAGGGACATCGATGTCAACTTCCCTGCACCAGAGATCGCTGCGCCTGAGGTTCAGGTCATTTCAGACCCCGCCAGTGATTCATCACAAGTGAGTATATTACATTGACACCATTCCTTTCTTGGACACAAACACTGCCCTTATCATATCCATGTAAAGCCACATTCAATAATTGCCTGTCTCTTGTTTGCAGCATCAACATGATGAATCACCTGAGGAACCTGTTCCAGAAACAGAACAGCCGCCTGAAGAACCATCTGACAGGTAAGGATATTTTGGAGTTTATTAGAGATTAAATCCCTATCCCATACTTTCATCAAATAAGAACAAAAATATCTTCACAATAACAGGAATATTATTCTAATTAAAGTAAGGTACCAACAGATGAAAGTATTGGCATAAAAAAAGAGGACAGGTGGTAAGATGCCCCTTCATTTGGCCGGGAGATTCCACAATACATAATTGTACAGTGCCATCTATGAATTATGGCTAGGGGTGCTGTAGTATTAAGGATTATGGAGAATGTATTTGGTAAGGGAAGAAAAAAGGATAGCGTGAAGCTTATAAATCACTAAGGGAAAAAAATGAATTAGAATAAACACTAACCCGTCATTATATTTAAAGGGACTTACCTGTAGAAGATACAAATGAGGAGGCTGAGGAAGAGGCAGAATCTGTTGTTGAAGAAGATCCAGTGCAACAACAACAGAATGAGGAAGAAAGGTAAACTCACACTTTATATGGGAGGCTGCGGTTAAGACTGATTTCTACGATAAACTTGCATTATACTAATCATGTACCTCAATGACCTCTTCCCAATAGTGAAGTTCCTGAGAATGAAGAAGACTCTTCTGAAACATCGATGGGTCCTCTCCCCGGCGATTACAGCCCCATTCCAGAGGATTCTCAGGCTGAAGAGATGACAGTAGAGGAGGCTGAAACGACACAGTAAGACAAACCCTCAATATAAGACATAAATACATACATTATTAATATAGATATACATTGTTTTTCAAGCTGCACAAAACACAATTTATGTTATTCCCTTTCAGAGAGCTACAGTTCAGCAGTTTTACTGCAAAGGACTTTCGCCGGATTAAGGTTTTAGGCAGAGGAAGCTTCGGCAAGGTAACTGATTCAGTCTCTAATTAGGACTTGGATCTTTAGCAGCATATACAGTGTAACAATGACACTAAACTCACTTTCTAATTCCAGGTTCTACTAGTAGAGTATCTTCCAGCAAACATCTATTGCGCTATTAAAGTGCTCAAGAAGGACAACATCGACTCCACTGATGATATAGAACAGTAAGTTCATGGGAAATGATTCCATAATCCTCTCATTTTGCTTTTGGAGCAGTCGCTTTCTGTCTCACAATCTTTTCTATTTAATATACTTTTCTTTCACTTCCCTTCCTTTCACCCAGTTGCTTTTGTTACCAAGATAATTTACTCTGTGCCGGACTCATTTTCTCTTTTATATTTCAGCATTTTAACAGAGAAGCAAATTGGACAGTTGGTGAATCCACACAGTTTTATAGTGGACTTATACGCCACATTCAGCACCAAAAACCAGCTGTTTTTCATCATGGAGTTTGTGGCAGGAGGCAGTTTAAGAACCCACCTGATGAGGAGCCAGCACTTTGATCTACAGACAACCAAGTAAGTAGAAATGACAGTAGGTGGATATTTGTCCCAGAGTTATAGAAGACTGAGGAGTAGGGGAGGATAATGATAGTGGCAGAGGTAAGCTACACTAAATAGTAAAGGGTTTTCACCTTTGAATTAATCTCTAGTATGATGTAGAGAGTTATATTCTGAGGCAATTTGCAATTGGTTTTAATTTTTTATGATTTGTGGTTTTTGAGTTATTTAGTTTTTTATTCAGCAGCTCTTCAGTTTGCAATTAGTTTGCAATTAGTTAGCCACATAACCCTAGCAACCATGCATCGATTTGAATAAGAGCCTGGAAAGAAGAGGGTCTGAACAGAAAGATGAGTAATAAAAAATAGCAATAACAATACATTTGTTACCTTACAGTGCACAGTACCTTTTGCTTTTTAGATGGGGCCAGTGATCCCCATTTAAAAGCCTGAAAGAGCCAGAATAAGAAGACAAATAAATAAAAAAATGTACAAAAAGGAAGACCAATTGAAAAGCTGCTTATAATTAGCCATTCTATAATATAATAGTTAAGCACCCCTTTAAGATTCCTCTATGAATGTGCCATATAATAATCAAATGTCATTTTCTTATCCTTGCAGGTTCTACGCTGCTTGTATAACACTTGGTTTAGAAGGAATTCACAGCAAGGACGTCATACACAGGTAAGAGTTAATAAAGGGGGATTTGTAGCTGTTGCAATTTAGTAGCAGGACAATTACAGGTTGAAAGTCACTGCTTGGAAAGCTAAGGGTAGGGAAAAGAACAGGAACCAGAATTCTTTAAGCTTGGCTTATGGCTCAGCTATTTCACAGCAGTTTTAATGTGTCATAACATCTCCCTTTTATTTTAATACAGAGATTTAAAGCCGGGGAATCTACTTATGGATCAAGACGGCTACATCAAGATCGCCGATTTTGGGATGAGCAAAACTGGTAAGAGCCACCTTATTATTGTGTATTTTTACACAGAGCAAAGGGAACTCATTTAGGGCATACAATTATAATTTTTCTTTTTTTATCAAGGCATTGGATATGGAGACCGCACCAACACCATGGTTGGGAGTCCTGCTTATATGGCGCCCGAAGTCGTGATGGAGGAGGAGTACTCAAGAGCCGTCGACTGGTGGGCTCTTGGCGTCATCGTTTATGAGATGCTCCTCGGAACGGTAAGCAGAAATTGCCACTGGCCAGCTATAGGTGGATGTATTAAAGTTAAATACTGTTCTTTATCTATACTCATTAAACACTCTGTATAAAAAGCATGGCCTCCTAATAAATACCCATGAATCATTTCAGAGACCTTTCACCGGATACGACAGGGACTTTATATACGATTCCATCGTGGAGGATGAGCCACACTACCCCTCATCCCTGGACTCCGAAGCAGTAAGCTTCATATCACAGGTAAGTAGCGCTGAGCTTTCAGTTTATTATAATCAGTGACCACTTTCCCTTGAGTTCCCTGAAGCTTCTGTCACTGTAACTGCTATTTTCTCTTCTTGTAGCTGTTGAAGAAGAATCCTGAGGAGAGGCTAGGTTCCACCCCAGGGGATGCCGCAGATGTAGCAGAACATCCATTCTTTAATGTAAGTCCCCTGTCTGTATTGTCCAAATAATTATCCAAAAGATACAGTCCTTTGTTATCCGCAGCGTCTAATGATGAACCTATAGTAATGAACATTTGCTATGGTGCCTATTTTGCAGGGCATTGTCTGGGATGATATTATCGAGAAGAACGTAACAGCGCCGTTCGTACCCAGCCTAAATGGACCGGAGGATGTGGGGTATTTCGATGAGGAGTTCACCAAACTGTCTGCGAATCTGACCCAGCCCAAAGGACCCCCTGCTGAGATGGCAAGCGAGATCGATGAAGCCTTTCTGGACTTTAACTATGCAGCATTTTAAGTCCAAAGGGGATGATGGGTAAGAAAAGACCTAATTAAAAATACACGAAGCACAAGTCAGAACAAGAAGTGCCCAGCGTTAGTATTCCTTGAGTTATGGGTGCAGGGGCACTGATCAGAGCAGAGCTGGGTATGGGAAGCAGCCATATTGGGTGCATGCGGGGCAAAGTGGATTTTATGGGAATATTAAGATGATCCCTGAGATGATTCTAATTTTGTGGTTTTTGTATATGTGAGAAAAACAATCACAAAAAACTCTCAGGCTGCTGAAACCTGTTCACATTCCAAGGAAACCAATGGAAGTGTATCTTCATCATTTGGGAAAGTAGAAATCCACCATAAATTTCACCCCAAACATCACAGAAATCACAACTGTGCGAATTGCTTAAAAACCGGTGATTTGTAATCACAAGTTGTGGGGAAAGTTGCAACCACAATTAGTCAATATTTTTATTTTGATAAACCACCCAATTTGCGATTAATGTGCCCCAAAGTATTATAGGGTTTCAGGGATATCAATTGCTAAGTAAAATATGAGGAATGTGTTTCAAATTATATTGTTTGTCTTTTGCAGGCTGGAGTTCAGAAAAGGTACCATCTGACAGCTCCACCAGGTAAGAGTACCTCAATTCCACCAGTAATGCCTTCTCTACCATCAACCATAGCATTACCAACAATACGTCTTCTGCCTCCCTTTCCACTATAATACCATCAGCAGTGCCTCCCCTTTCCTTCATCTGTAATATCATCAGCAGTGCCTCCCCTTTCCTTCCACTGTAATATCACCAGCAGTGCCTTCCTTTCCTGCCACTGTAATATCACCAGCAGTGCCTTCCTTTCCTTCCACTGTAATATCACCAGCAGTGCCTCCCTTTCCTTCCACTGTAATATCACCAGCAGTGCCTTCCTTTCCTTGCACTGTAATACCATCAGCAGTTCCTCTTCTCCTCTTTACACCAAAAACAGGAGAACCCTTAAGCCACTTGGTGGAACCTACATTCCATTTTACTCCATCTCTCAGACTGTAGAGGCTGGGGTCTGCAGACTTCCTGGGGGTCAAATGGACTGAAAGGGAATGCAGTTTTCACTAAACAGCTTACTGGTGCTCATGTGTATACTGCCATTTTCCTTACCGTTTCCTTCACACTTGATGTAATGTGGTGCATTGATCCTGGGAGCAAATCCGATTGCCGTTAAGGGGTCAGGAAGGAATTTTTCCCTCTAGTAAAGCAGATAGAACAAAGCTTCACAGAGTTTTTTTGCCTTCCTCTGGATCAAAAATCGCACTTTTTTCATTGTTATGATTAATAAAGCTGTGTCTTGCACAGATTAACCGATAAGCCACTGTGTGTGTGTCTTTATTCTGAGTGACAGAATTGACCAAATTGGCAATGAAGAAACATTGAAAGGTTTAGTACCTGTGGGTGAGAGACACAGTCCTCCAGCGGGCATGGCTACTGCAACAAGCATTCTTACACTGGGATAACAGGATGGAGATTCTGTTTATAATGGTTATTCTGGGCATCCTCCATCATGGCAATAAGGCTGTATACTCAGTGCACCCACTGGCACACGCACATCAAAAACCTGGAGGGAAAGAAAAAAAAATGACAAGATAAACCAGAGTTTAATTGAAACTGACACTTGAATGCATCACATTAAGAGCATATGGTTATAAAAGGGAATGAAAAATAAAACATTTTGAAAGCATTCAGTGTATAGAGACATAGTCTATATTCCAATATCCAGCAGCCATATTTAATATGAGGAATGGATCCCATTCTTATTTTCATAGTCTGGCCTATCAGGTGCCTCCACCATATGGAATATAACACACATGAGCAAACTGGCTCTCACCTTCCCTTCTCTCCAGCCCTGAGCCCCAATCAATAAAGGTTAAAATGCACAACACAATATTCATTGGGCAGATGAGAAGATGTATGTGGGTACAAAGCCTGAACCTGCCCTGTGGGGTTACTATACAGCCATTTCTCCTGTGAACACAGAATACTGGCAGGTAAGCAAAAATGCACACACTCCATCCATATTACAGATCCCCCATACTAAGATAATGGGAAATCCTTCTGATTTGCGACACACAAGTAACTGTTTTCTATGTGTCAAATCCATATCCCTTTCCAAGTGTTTTGTAATTTTAACTGGCAGGGAAACATTCACTGATTTGGCCAAAAATGTTAATCCTCTTTGGATTTGTGTTACACGTCTGGTATTGGATGCTCAGGTGTTTAGCAGGTGTCCATTCTACTGTCAGTACCTTCTCCCCTACCCTACAATCTATAATTTTGCCAAGCCAACATTGTCTAGGTCACTCCAAGACTGTTGTGTCACCGAGTGGGTTTGTCACATCAATATCAGAAACCTATTTACAGGGGCACTACTAGAGGGTGCAGAAAGTGCTACAGAACATGTGAACAACCAACATGCATGGGCATCCTCAGAAAATGTTCAGGGAAAGCAAATTATCAATAAAATGCAACCTGGTTTCCAACACTAAGGCTATACACAGTGGTGTGACCAACAAGAAGAAAACCCTATGATCCTAAGGGGCCCATCGACTTAGGGGGTCCAAAACGGACCCGCAAACCCCACCAGGCCCTTCCCCTATAGCCTGCAATCTCAGTTCTGCACCCTGTCTCCCACTTTCAGCCATGAACTGAGCTAGACACAGGCAGAGTGAGCTCCTGTCCAAAGAGAGACTTCCACAGCGTTTAAAGGGGACAATGCTTTAAGCGATTCTCCCCAGCAGACAATACCTTCTTCGCAGAGGGTCCCCTCATGGCTAAAGGAAAAACAAAGATGTGTGTCTCAAATTGACAGTGTTTGATAGCACCCAGCGAAGAAGCATACAGGGAAATTAAATCCAAGATGGTGCCATATTCTCCACTGGAACTTCTTATCCTGAACATGAGAACCAGCAACAGATAAGTATAAAAAGCAAGTCTCCCCCCCATATCAGAATAATCCCTAAAAACACAAGCTATCCCAGTTTAGGGAAGATAATAATAACAGATAACTAACATACTGTACAGGAGCTTTGCTGGATACAAACACCAGCATGGCCAAACATGCCAACAACTGGGCAGCAGTCTAGAAGTCAGAGTGGAAAAACCAGCAGAGGCCTGTACAGAGAGATACACAATAAACGGTACCAATAACAATTACACATCTGGTTTCATGAAAAAGAAAGTTTTGATATGGTGCTGTTGAGAAATAAATCAAATAATATACATGGATTTGTTATCAGGAAACCTGTTATGAAATAAGCTCCAAATTACGGAATGGCCATCTCCCATAGACCCCATTTTATCCAAAGAATCCATTTTTTTTAAATGATTCCCTTTTTTTCTCTGTAATAATAAAATTGTAGTGTGTACTTGATCCCAACTAAGATATCCTTATAATCCTTATCGGAAACAAAACCAGCCTATTGGGTTTTTTTAAGGTTTAAATAATTTTCTAGTAGATTTAAGTTATGAAGATCCAAATTACAGAAAGTTATCCGGAAAAACACAGGTCCCAAGCATTCTGGATAACAGGTCCCATACCTGTATCAGATTTTAATACTTAAGTCAACAACAACCCCTTACTAAACCACTCATGGAAAATCAGGTAAAAAAATAAATTGCTAGGAAACATCGGAGCTAAAAAAATGTTTGGATTGTGAACTTTCCCTTTACCTAAGTTAAATGAACTGAAAGTAAAGCAATTCTGTGAGTACAGGGGTCTCTCCCATAAACTAAATAGACCACATGGCTGTGTCACCAGCTACGAGGCTGAATAGTGCTGGAGATTAGTTAAAAAACATTTCTGTGCAGGTCACTAGACCTTTGATTTATTGCTAAGGCCCATAGACAGATCTGGACTACCCACTCTCTTTACTCACAATTCTCTAACCACCTCTCAATTAAAAAAGGCAAATAATTAAAAATCTATAAAAATGAATAATGAAGACCAATTGAAAAGTTGCTTAGAACTGGTCATTCTATAATACACCAAAAGGAAAAATAAAGATCCCTTTAATGTAAATGTTCCCTCTAAAGGGATTTGTATTGGCACAGTTTGATGGGCCAACCAGAAAGTGACGTAACCCCATCTTGGCCACCACCTGTATTATAGGATATATATCATTAATATCTTACCATACACAGGTCCTGAATCCCCTTTGCTAAATAAAAAGGGTACAGGGAATGTCCCTCCATGGCAGTGTCTCCACCTAGTGGGATCCGGGGATGCACCGATGGGTGGCCCCACTAGAAAACAAATGATTAATTCTACTGTTGCAGTAAAACAAATAGAACTTTATATAACTGGCAGAGAAGAAAAGTGCAAATACACAGTATTAATCAATAACACAATTGCCCTGGGGAACCTGTGTGGCACAGTCCTCACCAAGTCTCACACTTCACTCCTGTTTCATAAAGAGTCACAGTCCCTTTCCCCAAGAGCTCTTAAATGGGTTGTCCACCTTTAAATTAAGTTTTAGTATGGTATAGAGCAGGGATCCCCAACCTTTTGAACCTGTGAGCAACATTCAGAAGAACAAGGCGTTGGGGAGCAACACAAGCATGAAAAATGTTATTGGGCTGCCAAACAAGTGCTGTGATTGGCCATTTGGTAGCCCCTATGTGGATTGTCAACCTACATTGAGTCTGTTTGGCAGTACATCTGGTTTTTATACAACCAAAACTTGCCTCCAAGCCTGGAATTCAAAAATAAGCTCCTGCATTGAGGCCACTGGGAGTAACATCCAAGGGGTTGGAGATCAACATGTTGCTCATGAGCTACTGGTTGGGGATCACTGGTATAGAGAGTGATATTCAATTTGCAATTGGTGATCTTTTTCCATTATTTGTGTTTTTTGAGTTATTAAGATTTTAATTCAGCAGCTCTCCAGTTTGCCATTTCAGTAATCTGGTTACTAGGATCAGGCGTTAATTTGAATAAGAGACTGGAATATGAATAAGGCCTGAACAGAAAGACAAGTAACAAAAAGTAGCAATAACAAAAAATGTGTCACCTTACAGAGCATTTGTTCTTTAGATGGGGTCAGCGACCCCCATGTGAAAGCTGGAAAGTGTCAGACGAACAGGGCAAATAATTCAAAAACTATAAAAAATAAATTATAAAAATTAGTTGAAAAGATGCTTAGAACTGATCATTGTAAAACATACTAAAAGTTAACTTAAAGGTGAACCACCCCTTTAACTTTCCCCAGGTAGTGCTACCTGCCCGAATACCTCTCCTGTTGGACAGAGTAGTTGCTCCCACGTAGCAGGCACACGGACAACACCTGTCTTCATCCATGGAACATGCTGGAGTTTCAATACCTCCCTCAGTCAGACTCACCGGGACTCACACAGAGCTGGTACAGACATCCACAGTGTCTCCACATTCTCAATCCAAGCACATGAAGTTTGCTTTAATCTTCAGAGCAAAGCTCCCAGCTCTATCTGCAGTGAGAATACAACAAACCTTTATTTTTTCAGGGCACAGCTCCCAGCACTATACGCAATTCGAGCACAACAAATACCCCTTTACTGGAATCAATCCAAAGGCTCCTGTCACATTCTCTCCACTGCCTCCGAACTCTGAACCCTCCATGGTTGAACTCACAAGGCTTGGGGATCTGGACCCCAAACCCTCCACTGGCCTCTCAATTCCTTAGGCCCCTACATCTTGTCTACAGTCCCAGCACTCCGGACTGGAGAGAAACCAGGAAGTAGACTGACACTGAGCACATGGCAGCTCAGCTTTATGAAAAAAATGGACCAATAGTGACACTTTCTGGCCAAATCAGGAATCTGCCAGGACACACTGCACTAGGGACAAAGGACTTACAACCCCTCCCTTATCCAATTTAGGTCCAACACTTAGCTGGCCACAGCAGGGGATTTTTCCAACCATGTGGGATTTTCAGACCAGACAACCCAAGGGCCACGTTACCCTCCGAGCGTGCACAAATGTGCGTGTCCACGTGCTATAACAGTGGGGAGGGCAAGGAGAGCAACAGAGGGGAAGGGCAGGGGAGGGAGGGAGGTAGGGGAGAGTGACAGTCGGGAAGGGAAGGAGGTGAGTACAACAGAGGGAGAACAATACCCAGGACTAGGGGTAGGCAGAAGACCATTTAACAGGTACCTGCCCAGCGCCCTGTTGCCTGTCATGTGGGCAGGGATGTAACTACAGAAGAAGCAGACCCTGCAGCTGCAGAGGGCCCCAAACGTTAAGAGCAATTTCAACATATGTTGGTAAAACAAGACAACCTCTGGATATGTTGGGGGCCCTAAAATTAATTTGCTGTTGTGCCCAGTAACATCCACTGCATGTAGGGTTCTTTGGTGGACACACTTCCCAATCCTTGGGGATGCATATTATATGGACGACTGTTTTTTGCGTTGTGCTTGTTACCTACGGAGAGAAATGAAGAAATAACAGGCTGTTTAGTTCATAAGCCATAACATAACACTGTGCAGTTAAATCATTTCCCATATTACTTATATTTCTGTAAGAGAAAAGCCATTCCCCTTTATTCCCTACAGTTTTAATGGTTGCATTAAAGGGGGTGTAGAGACAACTGCTGATAACTGTGTGGGGGTGCTGGGCATGTACCTCCTCTGCTTGCGCTCCCCTAGTTCAGGTCTGAAATGGTGGCAGTTTCAACAATTCAACTCTCTGGGTTCAGCATTTGGGTGGAGCAATATTGTAAGAGAGAAATCATCAAGAGTTTATAGGGGTCATTGACAGTGAGCACTAACTGAGCCTCTTAGGACATACCATAGGGCAGGTGGTAAGAAGAGAGCTTCATTTTGATCTGGTTATTAGTTGCTTTTAATTACTTTTTATTACTCATCTTTCTATTCAGGTCCTCTCCTGTTTATATACCAGTCTCTCATCCAAGTCAATGCATGGTTGCTAGGGTCATTTGGATCCTAGCAACCAGATTGCTGAACTTGCAAACTGGAGAGCTGCTGCATAAAAAGCTAAATAACAAATTGTCTCAGAGTGTCACTCTCTACATCACGTTCATTTAATGCTGAACAACCCCTGAAACAGTACCTTATATTTGATCCTAACTGAGAGTTAGGCAAATTACCCAACAATCATTCATTGATTTAAATAAGAGACTGGAATATGAATAGGAGAGACCTGAATAGAAAGATGAGTAATAAAAAGTAGCAATGACAATACATTTGTAGCCTTACAGAGCATTTGCTTTTAGATGGGGTCAGTTTAAAAAACTATAAAAACATAAATAATGAAGACCAATTGCAAAGTGGCTTAGAATTGTCCATTCTTTAACATACTAAATGTTAACTCAAAGTTGAACCACCCCTTTAAGGGTATAAGTGGCTTGGATATTTTTACATCCCAGGTGCATGACTTTACATTTATCAACATTGAATCTCATTTGCCATTAAGCTGCCCAAATAGCCAGTTTGTCAACTAAGGATGCCACATCCTGGATGGAATTAATTGGGCTGGATAGTTTTGTGTCAGCTGCAAACACTGATACATTACTTACAATACCCTCCCCTAAGTCATTAATGAACAAGTTAAATAAAAGTGGACCCAATACCGAGCCCTGAGGGACCAGGGACAAAGGGTAAAAGGGTAACTGTCTGAGTAATCATTCCTGAACCTCAGGGTCTGTTTCGATGATGTGATTTACCCAGTGAGTATGATGCATCTAATTCAGGTAGAGGTGGAATCCTAGAAACTTCATCACTTTAACTCTTATTAACGTTACAAAGGAGAGAAGGGATTTTGGGGGCATGAACGTCAGCAGGTTGAGAGTTAATTTAATATGCAGGCAGCTACTCCTTTATATAAGGATAAACAATTAAAGGGTACAGTGCTGAAGCATTTTTAGAAGGCAGTTCTTATCTATGCAATATACTGCCGTGACCTGTTTAATAGAGTCTCATAAAAGCATTAGATCTGACAAGTGCCAAGCCTCATGCTGTTCAGTGGGTAATCATGTGCTGTGTGTAAATTTGACCCAATGGCCAAAGTCAGAATTATAGTGTTTATTTGAAAAAATCCCCTCCATTCACACAATGAAAATATTTCATTTTAGAATTATTTTAGAAATCTGTCAATATTGCACCTTGAAGTGCTATTAAGACCCAGTAGCTACACTTATTTATACAGTTTGATCAGGATTAACATTCTGAATTAGTCACATTTAGTCGCAGACACAGGTTCTGCCAGTCAAATAGAAATGATCCTGTACTAAATGTGTATGTTCTGAAAATAATCCCAGCATGGTTTCAATCTATTATTTTAGTGATTTATATTCTGTGCAGCAATGGCTAATATGTAATCTGAGTGTGATATACTTCACTGATTGATGCTCTTTGTATAAAACATGCCATGGTTTTCTAGGCCTGACTTTGGTGATGTGCCCCCCTACTGTTGCAACAACCGATATCTAGACTTGAGTTCATGAAAATAGCTCACAGAAGATTCCCAAATTCAGTTAAATATCCCCAGTTTCATGGTGTTGGATTGTGTCAATGTATCTTAAGCAGGAATAGTCCATACCTACCAATATTTTGGTAATAAAAAGGGGGGACAAAAATGGTCACCGCGAATAGCGCAATGAATTTTTTTAACCACACCCTAATAACCATGATCAATTTTAATTTGGCACGTTATGAAAGGTTAGACACATTTCTGTGTGTTTTTCAGTTATTACAGTTTTGCTAATAAACGTAAAATACCCTTTAAGATGTGAGTCTAACTTGTCCCAAGAGACCTGTTAATTTTAAGATTAAGATTAACAGGGGCAGATTGAGCTGTCAAAAGCGGGACTGTCCCACTCAAAACGGGACAGTTGGGAGGTCTGTGGGGAATTATGGGAATTGTAGTTCACAAGAAGTAGATTACTGGATGCAGGATATTTAAGCCTGGATCTGCATGAACATCAACAAAGCAGAGAGACCAACCTGGATCTGAAGGTTTCTGGCAGTGTCTAAAGCAGGCATGCCCCACCCGTGGCTTTGCCCCTTCTGCCCCAATCACCACCCACATTCAGCTTTGGACTGGGGCTCACCGGGGCTGCTGCCTCAGGGGCCCCCACATCCCCAGAAGCAAAGCCCACCTGCGGCCCCCAGCCACAATGTCAATTTTTTCCCAGCTTGATGTACAATTTTCTTCTCTAAACTGCGACTAGGGCCAGAGAGGGAGGTCGGGCAGTGGTTTCAGGTAGGAACGGGTCTGGGGAACGACGAGGGCCTGGGCCCATCGGGTTTATCCCCGTGTACCACCAGCTCAGTCTGACCCTGCCCCCCATTCATCTGTGCCCCCCCCCTCCTGCTCCAGCTAGAAATCAGAGGACTTTGGGTAATGATTCATTTCATTGGAGCAGGTAAGTTTTGGGTGCAAATTACTGACAGATGGACCTATAACTGTTGATGACTGGGCGAACATACTGTAGATCAGGATGACTCCAGAAAAGTAGGCCTGGGTCCATACCTCCCAACTGTCCCAGTATTCCCGGGACAGTACCAATTTTGACAGCTCAACCCGCAGTCCCTGAAAGGTTCAGATATTCTCTTTGATCACCTGCAGTGAACATCTGAAAAAATATACAATGTTTCTAAAACTTAATTGGCTTTTGGCAGAGAGCCCAGAATATGTGGCAGGTGCACTTAGATTCAATTAAACAATTTGCAAAACTGTAATAACACATAAAACCACAGAAATGTGTTCAAACTTTCATAACCTGCCAAATTTAGTAAAGTAAACATGGTAATTGGGGGGGATGTGACCACAAAAACTGGTAAAAAAAAAAAAAGGTTTCGCTGTGATACATGTGACAAATCGTTGTGTCCATCTTTCTATTTCCAAAATGTTGGGAGGTATGTGAGCCTAAAGCAGCAGGTTTTTTTGGGGTGGTGTGCCACTTCTGTACTTTAAAAGTCTGGGGCTGTATCATTGGAGGAACATTATTATCTGTTATTTATGCAACTTACACCATAAAAGCAGGGAACCACCATGGGAAATGGGTGGTAGATTCAAATACCTATCTGGCTATCTTCTTTCTAATACAAGCTGTAGCTAAAATACAATTGGGGAACATATGTGCAAGGGTTCAAACAGGTGTCACGGCCTAGGCGGCAAACCAAACTGAAATGTGGCCCTGTGAGTATTCTGAATGCATCTGACCAACTGAGTTGGTTGACCATAGGAATCACCTTATTACTGCATGCCCAAAGCAATAATTTGTCTGCCAGGGAAAGATACAGACCCCCAGAGGAATAAATGCAATAAAAATGTCATTGGAGAGATGTCTACCAGCTATGGCTCACTAGTTGCACAGAGGACATGCTGATGTCTTGGGTGCTGGACTTTAGATGGATAAGTAGTAGACTAGACAATGATACTTTCCATTATCAGCCGAGACGGCACAAGGACACACATGAACATGCAGTTGCCACTCCTAGAAGTTCTAAATAGTCTTTTGAGAGTAATTTGTTTTCCTACTTCAAATGGAACCTCTGAGCTTTGGCCTCATGCTCACTGGCCAGAGAAGAAGCACTTATGGGATAATATGATAACTATGTATAAATATATAAGGAGATCATATAATCATCTCTCTAATGATTTATTTACCAGTAGGTCTTTCCAGCTGACACAAGGTCACCCATTCCGATTAGAAGAAAAGAGGAAGAATATTCTCAAGTTTTTTACAGTGAGAGCTGTGAGGATGTGGAATTCTCACCCTGAATCAGTTGTACAGGCTGATACATTAGATAGCTTTATGAAGGGGTTGGATGGCTTTTTAGCAAATGAGGGAATACAGGGTTATTGAAGATAGCTCTAACTATGAGTTGGGTTAAGAGACTAGAAAAAGGGTAAAGGTGAGCAAAGGTCCAGGACTGGATAGCATTCATTCCAGGATAATAAACAAGTTTAGCACTTTGTTTGCCCAAACTCTTTACTTGTGGTGGTAGATTGGTGGTCACTACACTGAGGAGGGTGCTGCATCGGGAATTCAAACCATACACAATTTCTCATTGGTGAAAACCAGCACTGCTCTTGCTCACTAGCCCTGCTCTCTTACTCTCCTGGGGTGAACTATCACAGGAACTATCCTGTTACTTGCTAAGCCTCATTCATGGGTTCCTTTCACCCTGGTTTCACTTAGGATGCATAGGTAACTGACTGGGACTTGGTGATGAGTAGGAGGAAATTAATCCTATGGGTCCCCTACATTAGTGCAGGTTAATATTGCACTGTAAGCTCAATATATTATTCTTCATTTATATAAGGCACATCAGTCCACTTTAGCGAGATTATACATCTTTCATATCAGTCTCTTTCCCAGTGGACCTTTGTGCTTATTTAAAAAGTATTTGAGTCTGGCTGTGCTCTGTACCTTGCAGCCAAACATAATCCAGTGTAAGGTGTTGAGCACAACATTGATGAGTACTGTACATTGCGGCACAGTCTGTATCAAATGACTTATGGCTGATGTATGTAAGTACAGGGCCCTGCTGTGGACTGTGTAAATCAAGGATCCCTGACTTGAGCTTTTAAATGAGTTAAGGCAGTGATCCCCAACCAATGGCTCATGTGCAACATGTTGCTTTCCAACCTATTGGATGTTGCTCCCAGTGGTCTCAAGGCAGGTGCTTATTTTTGAATTTCTGACATGAATGCAATTTTTACGTTCAGATTTGGCTCACGTGAAAAAAAGATTGGGGAATCCCTGAGTTAAGGGATGGGTAGGGGACTTGTAGGAAGACGCTGACAAGATTTTTACTGGAATATCCTCTTGCATTAATTGTAGATATAGGGGATTATGTTATTAAAGGCGCCACATTTACAAAGGGCTAATCACCTATAGCAACCAATCAGCAGGTAGTATCTAATGGTCTAACTGATTAAAAGCAAACTGGTTGCTATACATCACCACACGTGTGCAAACTTTGTGCCTTTTGTTACATATGGGGGTTATTGTGCAGCATTCTTTATGGTTGTTAGACAATAGCTCCCAATATTCTGGAGAATCTTGAAAGTTATAGTCCAGCCAGTCATGCAATCTGTAATAATTAAGTATATAGACACTGAAATAATATATCATTGTTGTCAAACACACACCATATTATAATAGATTGAACCTACTTAATGCATCAGACTATACAGTGTTCTGTAGCTTCTCAGCATTTTAAAGGAAAACTATACTCCTCAAACAATGTAGGTCTCTACAAAAACATATTGCATAAAACAGCTCATATGTAAAACCCTGCTTCATGTAAATAAACTATTTTCATAATTATATACTTTTTTAGTAGTATGTGCCATTGGTTAATTATAAACAGAAAACTGCCATTTTAAAAAATAAGGGCCACCCCCTGGGATCGTATGATTCACATGAGCCAATTATAAGTCAGAGTTGTGTCTTTTGCTTCCACACTTCTTCCTGTTACAGTTAGAACTTTTCTGGTCAGGTGATCTCTGAGGCAGCACACAGACCATCACAAAATGTTGGTTCAAGGCAAGATATGTAAAAGGGCAATATTTACTTAAAGGAGAAGGAAAGGATTGGTGCACTTGGGGGTGCCAAATGTTAGACACCCCCAAGTGATTGTATTAACTTATCTGAAACCCCGGCGAAGAAGGAGGAAGACGGAAGAAGGTCGCTCCATGGTGCTCACTAATATAACCCCAGGCTGGTGCAGTTTTCTGCTGATAGGAGCACCGGCCCGGGGTTTCAGGTAAGTCAATACAATCACTTGGGGGTGTCCAACATTTGGCACCCCCAAGTGCACCAAGCTTTTTCTTCCCCTTTAAATATATATTCCAGTTTGATAAGTTTCTTGAAAATGCCACTTGATTTGATATAAACTATCTGTTGCTCAAGTATTCATTTTGGCGATATAGTTCTCCTTTAAGAGTGGAGATAAGAGTAGTTCAGACCTGGAGCTCTCTACGACTGTCCTTCCTCTGATATGCCTTCAAGCTGGGACCATTCATTGCTTTGTCTGATGCTTTTTGGTATTGGAAGATGTTTAGCATACAAGGACCTTGCCTGTGGGAGAAGCAGAAGTCACAGAATAGAGATGGAGCTCCATATATAGAAGAAGTTTAGTGTGATCTAGTTAAAGAGACAGTACAAAGTCACTTTCCTGTGAGCATTTAGGGGCACACATTGATAGAGTACTAATAGAATAGTACATACAGTACTAATAGAAATCTTCTTTTCTAATATCTTTATAATGCACAAAATTCTAAAATTCTTCATTATTATCAGCTGTTCCCACTTATTCTAGCCCTGCATTTGTAGGTCTAAGGCCTGAACTCCATGGACCGATGTCTTCAGATCCGATGCGCTGAGAGGAAACGTAGACGACCAGTCGGAGGTGCCGAATATAATGTAAGTTATAGAAACATCACACCTACAAACTACATACAACACGACTGTCGGGTGAAGAGGCATCATGCGGCGTTCGCATCTGAAAGTCGCGTTTGGTCGGATGCATGTAGTTTGTAGGTGCGGTGTAGGCGTAGGTGGCTTCTCAGCGTGTCAGATTGGAAGACATTGCACAGTGAGTATGTGTGGTTCTCTTTCCTGCTCACTTCCTTGATTTTCATATGCAAATTAGGGTTCGGATTTAGTTCTGTATTCGGCCAAATCTTTCACAAATGATTTGTGATTCCACCGAATCCTAAAATAGTGGATTCGGTGCATCCCTATAATAGTGTGTTTGCTACCTACCATTGTACAACTGAAATTTAGAGGTGTCATATACCTTTCATAGCATTGTTGCACCACCAAAATGTTGCAGAACTCCCAGCATACTCTGGACAGTTTTATAAATTTCTGACAGCCAATGACACTCTCGCGAGGAATGTATGTATGGAGGATTTAGAAGGACACACATTTGATATTGATATAGTCCCATTGACAGCTATGAAATTACGAGGTACAATATTGACTGACCAAGGTATGGCTGCTGTGCTACAACCTGTATTAGCCAATCAGATATGGCTTTCGTCACTATTGCAAATAGTCAAATAACAAAAACCTGTAATATACTGCAGCAAACTGCAGATGCTAGCTTGTGGCTCCATCTACAGACCTAAACCATTATTGACCATTATAGATTACATATAGCATTCAAGATGATTGCATTTCATCTCACAGCAGGATAAGCCTAATTCATAATTCTTGATCAAATTAATATAGAATGGAAAAAACAAACACACACAAAATTAGGCCTCTCCTATACAGTATTAGATACATTTAAAGTGATAAAAACACTATGTAGAAACTTGGCTATGTTGCACTTAGAGTAGCAGGAGAGTATTAGGGGCTAAACCACCTAAGTGCTGTACCCCCACATCAGAAGACTACTCCCCGAGTGCTGCCCATGCTAGCCCACTCAATACGTGCATGTATGTTGCCTCATCTCATATCATGGCTGGGACACTTGCTTAGTAAATGCATGTACTCAGTATGGCCTCCTGTTCATCTCTGATGTTCCCATTGTTGGAGGTACTCCTTTATAAATAAAAGTTGAAAGACATTTCAGACACCAGAAATAAAGCTGTTGGGTCACGGCAAGGAAGGATAAAGGGATTGGCAGAGAGTCAGATCTCCCACATGCCTGTGATCTGCTGGAGGAGTAATTGCTAGGCCCAAACCTGCCAAACAAGAGCATTACTACTTGGGATGTCTAATTTGAAAAACTAGTGGGAGCAAAAGAATCAATGTCAAGTATGACTAATGAGCCGGACAAAGCTGGGAGTTGGGATGTTTTCCTGGTTTTCGATCTAATGAGTAGTACAGGTATGGGACCTGTTATAAAGAATGCTTGGGACCTTGGGTTTTTTGGATAACGGATCTCTGTGATTTGGATCTTCATGCATTAAGTCTACTACAAAATCATGTAAACATTAATTACACCCAATAGGCTGGTTTTGCTTCCAATAAGGATTAAGTATATCTTAGTTGGGATTAAGTACAAACTACTGTTTTATTATTAGAGAGAAAAGGCAAATCATTTTCAAAAGTTTGGATTATTTGGATAAAATGGAGTCTATTGGAGAGGGCCTTTCTGTAATTCAGAGCTTTCTGAATAATGGGATTCTGGATAATGGATCCCATACCTGCAGTGCAAGTAGTGAAACCACTAAATTGGTACTTCCCAGGCAATTGAGCCATGTATGGGTGACCAATGAAAATGCTATGTTGTTTCCATTGTCCCTAGACTGGGTGGGATGCCTGGAGCACTATCTGATATTCTTATAAATCCTCATATAATAAATAACTGCTGGTTACATGTCGTCACTTGGTGGTTCACCTTTTGAGTTAAGTTTTAGTATATTATGGAATAGGAAATTCTAAACAACTTTTCAACTGGCCTTCATTTTTCCTTTTTTATAATTTTTACAGTATTTGCCTTTTTCTTCTGACTTTTTCAGATTTCAAATTGGGGGTCACTGAATCATAAAACAAATTCTCTGTAAAGCTACACATGTATTGTTACTGCTACTTTTTTATTAACCATCTTTCTATTCAGGCCTCTCATTCATATTCCAGTCTCTTATTCCAATCAATACATGGTTGCTAGGGTAATTTTAACCCTAGCAACCAAATTGCTGAAATAGCAAACTGGAGAGCTGCTGAATAAAAACTCCTAAATAACGCAAAAACAATAAAAAAGGAAAACCAATTGCAGATTCTTTTTACACACACCTAGTCCTTTTATTTCATAGCCACAAGATAGCAGTATCGATCCACATAAGTAACTTAAACCTACTGTTGTCTCATTTAAAGGGGATCTTACGCACTGCTCTCACTTTACTTGCTGGACTATATACATACAGCATCAGGGATGTATTAAAAGGACACTAAAAACTGCTGCACTGCAATACGGTGCTCTGTTGTTCCTTGAATACAAATCCCAGCATACTTTAACATATTCTGAAGGTTAAGGCATCCTGGGACCTGTAGTCCAGCAACATCCGGGTTGTATTCCTAAAGCAACATTATTCAATAAAACTTTTCTCTATCTCTTCAGGGTCTGTGACTCTGTTAAAATGCAAAATAATCAATGGGAATACCATCTGATCTGTGTAAATCTGGCTACATGTTCTTTGTTCCTGCATTTGGAGTTGGAAGCATTAAGTACAGTTTTCTAGGACTGAACAAGTCTGTCCTTCCTCCCTATGCTGGGAATCAGCACTCTCATTGGTCAATATCCGGAGACATTTTGCAATTGGTTTTCATGTTTTATCACTTGTTTTTTGAGTTATTTAGCTTTTTACTCAGCAGCTCTCAAGTTTGCAATTTTAGCAACTGGTTTTCTAGGGTCCAAATTACCCTAGCAACTATGCAAGTGACTGGAATATGAACAGGGCCTGAATACAAAGATGAGCAATATAAAGTAATGGCAATAATAATACAGACCAATAGTTTTTTAGATGGGGTCAATGACCCCACCATTTGAACGCTGTAAAGGGTCAGAAATGGCAAGCAAATAATATAGTGAATAAAGTACCCTCTATTGTAAAATATATAGTGAATAAAGTACCCCAAGTGTTTTTATACAGGTCATGGAACTTCAAGGTAACTTCTAATATCCTCATATTTTGCAACTGGGGGTACTTTATTCTAATACACAAGTTTCCGTGAGTCATGTGACAGAAATTACATCAGAACTCACCGTTTATAGCTGATGACATCAGAACTCACCGTTTTTGCTTTTGTGTATTATAAGTATAATATTAGTTACCAAGAAGTGATGCAAATCTTGCTGTGAATGTGCAAATTATGGTGCTGACGCCTGTTTTTTCTGGGTGTTTCTTATGTTTGTTTGCTTTCACCCAGCATACATACAGTTGCAGGAAAAACGTACTCCCTGTGTAAAATATATAATAAAGCAGTATAGTGAAGTGAGTGTAGGACTGGCCAGACCCGGGATGACTTTGACATATTTGGCCAGTTTGAATATACAGATGTGGGATCCATTATCTGGAAACCAGTCATCCAGAAAGCTCCAAATTACGAAAAGGCAGTCTCCATTATATTAAAATAAGTCACATTTTTACCAACGGTTTCCTTTTTCTTAACAGTACCTTGTACTTGACCCTAACTTAGATGTAATAAATCTGTATCAGAGGCAAAATCAAGCTTATTGGATTTATTTCATGTTTAAAATTTTTTTAGTAGAATTGAGGTATGGAGATCCAAATAAAGGAAAGACCCCTTATCTGGAAAACCCCAGGTTCCCGAGCATTCTGGATAACAGGTCTCATGACTGTATTGCAATATATGGACACAAATATCCCTGTTTTGTTTAAAGGGCAGGTCATTTTTTGGTAGCACATGTCTCAATGACCTTAATATATTGATAATTGGCTGAATGCAGAGGAGCTTTAGGGGTAAATTTACAAAGCGGCGAATATTCGCAGGCATCGCATCACTTCCCTTACACAAGTCCAGGGAACCTTAATTAAGACAATAGAGTTGTTATAATGCCCTACACATGAGCTCACTGTATAGTTAATGTTCCATATGTTAGAAAATGTATGGGAACCTGGTTACCCAAAAAAGGACTTTTGCAGGCTATCACTCTGAAAAAAGGAAAAAAGACACCAACATTTTTTGAAACTTTTTCCACTAAAAAATATGATGTAAGTAACAGAAGAATGAGGAAGATCTATGCACTCCAATGCACTTTGCCTGGTCTGAGCTGAGCTGGTGAAGGCAAGTCTGGCGAAATAGGTAACATTCAGTAAAATGCGCATCTTTGTGAAATTGCGGAGTAACGTCCATTCACCAGAGCGAAAATTCGCCAGTTTCATAAGTTAACATGTAGCAGCATGGGTAGGGCAACAAAAAGGCAAAACGTAAGATCAGGGACAGAGGAGAGGGAAGGGACAAAGATGAAAGGGGAGGGACAGAGGAGTGAATGACAGGGGTAGGCGAGAGCTGCAAAAAGGAGCAAATCCAAACTAGGGGTAGTATGAAGAATGTTAAACAGGCACCTACCAGCGCCCCCATATTGTTGCGCCTAAAGCAGGTGCCTCTTTTGCCTACCCCTAGTTCCAGCCCTGTTTGGCCGCTTTTGCCACTAAAATGGTACATTTGGTTCACAGAATAGACTTGCTTCTTTTCATATCCATAAAATTAGGTTTTTCCATTGCTCCCCCCCTTGTTCGGCAGATTGTGAAACTATATAAAATAAATTGTTAAATAAATATTGTTCCACAATGAACCAGTGTCGTGAGTGGATGCAGTGATGTAAGACACCGAGAGATAGCCGCGAACAAGAGACTGGCTAAAATTTGATTGGAGTAATCATCCAGACAGGGAAAAGTGTTTTTAAGGTAAATTTTAAGTGATGTGGGGTCATCTTTTGGTCTATGCTTATCTGTGATTGTGAGCCCCTTCTTTTCCAGTTTGTCACTCCTTGTTCATAGTAAGCTCTTAGGTCAAGGACTGACCTCTTGTTTCATTGTAAAGTTGGTCTCCAAACACTTGCAGTAATCACATGAACTTGCAGAAGCACTTTCACACTTTTGGTTGTGCCTCAATTTTTACTAAAAGTCATGGGTAGCAAAACACCCCATGTGCCACTGGCAAACACATATTATAAAGGTCTGTTTCTATTGCCTGTAAGAAGGGCTTGGATATCCACAGCAAAACCAAAATCAAATCCCAGCAACAATGTTCTAATGGGAATTCTTCCAAGAACAGTTGGGAAATGTATCCAAATTTAAAGTTTTGTCTCTTGTACAAATCATTCCAAACCGTAGTCTAGTAGTAGTGTGATTAAAGGGTACAGAGCTGAAAACACATCCACAAGTGTTTTATCATGGACCAGGCAAGTTACATCCCTATAATAACATCCATTAAAACAACACTATAAAAAATGCCTAATAAATACTCAGTACAACCTGCACCCAACCCTAACCTGCATCTCACCCCTCTCTGTACATTACTTCTGTGAGCCTCTGAAGACAGAATTTTCCAAAGCAGAGGAGTAGTGTACTTCCCCAGTCAGTGCCGCAACCAACCGAGACCCGCAGCAGGCACCCAAATTTCAACTTAAATCCCACCCAACCTGTTGGTTTCAGGTCAACCTGCACATCACTACAGGGGAAGAGTGGAAAATGATTTTGCCATAACTGATTATTTCCATTTTAATCAGTAATATAACTAGCGTTGTGCAGGCCAGGGATCGGGACATGCAGCCGGGCCCCCGATCCGTACACGATTTTATGGCTGGCTTCATCAGTGTGCAAGCTACTGGGGGGCCCTGGTCCAATTGCACCCCCTTCTCCCCCCATACTTCCACCAATTTTAATTATACTAAACTCCCTTTGTATGAGATGTAGTCCTTGTTTAGGAATATGAAGATGTGAAAATCTTTCAGGGGGAAACAGTGCATTGTACAGTCATTTTACATTTGGTGGTATCTCACTCATTCAGTTAATGGTGTGACACATGGATTGGCTATATTTGTACTACAGGAATATACAAATGTGTAGAGGTAACTATGGCCTACAGTCAAACTCCAAGAAGTAGTAAATTAAGGATAACTTGTAAGAGGCCACACTTAATATCTTCATGTGACAATTTGTAAGGGTCAATGAATATACTGTATATATGTATAATGAGTGTATATATAATCACACAGTCTCCCTGCCCCTTTACACTAAAAGGAGAACTAAACCCTAAGAATTAATATGGTGAAAAATGCCTTATTTTCTATACTGAACTTATTGTAGCAGCCTAAAGTTTCAGTTTCTCGATAGCAGCAATGATCCAGGACATCACACTTGCCACAGGGGTTCACCATCTTGGAAAGTGTCTGTGACACTCACATGCTCAGTGGGCTCTGAGCAGCTGTTGAGAAGCTAAGCTTAGGAGTTGTCGCAAAATATCCAGCAGAAAATGAGGATTCAACCTAACCTACTATGTTACTATGTAAATCACTGATAAAAACTTTACTTTTTATGCTAACCCAGTTACAGAAAATCATTGTTTACTATACACACAAGATCCCACAGTTACAGACGTTTCCCCAAGCTCATCTTGCCTTACATCAAAAATCTGTGAAATGGAAGAGATGACAGCACCTATACATAATACTTACCAATCCTATTAGGAGACAGGGCAGCACTGGACTCTCTAACTGCAAGGCAAAACAAAGAATAGTTAGTTAAATAAATACAAAATTCAACAGAAGTATAATAGATTCAAGACTGAATGCCTATCAGGAATCAGATTACATCTCCCAATGACTAGAATGGTCAGTCCATATGATGATTTTATCTGTTAATACAAATACATGTACAACTATGGGACCTGTTATCCAGAATGATCAGGACCTGGGGGTTTTCAGATAATGGCTCTTTCGGTAATTTGGATTTTGATACCTACTAGAAAATCAAGTAAACATTACATAAACCCAAAAGACTGGTTTTGCTTCCAATAAGGATTAATTATATCTTAGTTTGTAAGTACAAACGACAGATTTATTATTACAGAGAAAAAAGAAATCATTTTTAAAAATGTGGATTATTTAGATAAAATGGAGTCTATGAGAGACACCGTTTCCATAATTCAGAGATATCTGGATAACGGGTTTCTGGATAATGGATCCTATACCTTTGCTGCAAATGTTGCCTTCCTCGTTCTTATTTCTCCCATTTTCTCATCTCCTTTTCATTCCCCATCTTTAACCAGGCAATAGACACATGTTCTCTCCATTTATACAACTATATGATACTGAATGGTTTAACATGTAAAAAACATTATTTGCTTAATATACGCTATTGAAAAACAAAAAAAATTTTTAAAAGTGAATAGCCAGCAATTTAATGCAAGTTGAATCGATATGCCACGCATCTCTGTCTGACATATCTTGGAACATGCTGGTATGGTATTACCTCTGCACAATTAACAAACCCACTTGGGATGGAACAACACAATCTTGCACTACAGTCTGTTCAATACTTGATGAGAACTATGTTCATACCATGAAACGTGTGTAGTTGCTGAACTTCTAGCACAAGACTTTGGGTGCAAGCTAGGGGGCAGGAAGCAAGTGTAGCTCCACCTTCTCCACAGCCAGGAGGGCATTTCTTCTGTAGGTTCTCTCTGAAGTAACAACTTTGCCTCTCATTAGTTTTCATGAACATAAGTGGGACATTCAGAGTCGGAGCGAGTCGAGTGCCATCTTGCCTCATGGTCGCAGCACTCCTGCTCCAGGTGCCCATTGAAACATGACCTGCTGCCATCTTGCCCATGTACTAACCCTGTGGGTTCTGTCAACAAGGGGGTTACTATTTCTGCTGCTCTAATTTACCTTATCTCCATGTACAGGCTGTGCACAAACATACAGGGCATTGTCTGCTGAACTGCACATAGTAAATGCAAATATGTATGTGACTTTCATGGAAACTCTATGAACCAAAGCTAGAAATAGCTCAAATCTGAAAATACACCAGCTAAAACCTGTCGAGGTCACGTAGAAGTCAATGGCAGAGGTCCCTTGAACAATTCGAAGAAGTTTTTAGCCTTCACAATGTTTGAATTTTTTTCAGTGCTCTGTGCTCAAAAACTCAATAACTGAGCAATTCAAGTTTTTTTTTGCCCAATGATATGATTATTCAGGTTTTTCCCCCTGAATGCAGACAGGCGTTTTTTACATTTGTATTTTTATCTTTTTATGAATAAGCACACATTCGAATTATAAGTTTATTTGAGGTATAAAACAAAAACCTCACAAACTCAACCTCTGATAAATAACCCCCTTACTGTATCTCTTTGTACAGGCTGTAAGGGAATTTAGGGGGCTGTTCCTACTGGCTTGTGCTTATTATAGAAGAGTAACTATACTGGCACAGCTCTATAGTATCTCTCTGTACAGGCTATGAGCAAACAGTGTTTAATACAGAAGAATACCTATGCTGGGAAATGAGTGGGCTCTCTGTACAGGTCCAACAGTCAAGCAGCCTGGTCACTGCCAGAGTAATGAATGATTTGTGCTGCTTAAACACTCATCTGCCCCTTTATTAGTAGAACCTGCCCCCCCATCCATACCTTGTATATACCATTTCACCTACTAAGCACAAAGCCCTTCCTATTGTGTAGTGTAACCCCCCATCTCTACCCACTATTCAGGTAAAGTAAAGGACCCCCAGGTTACACTAGACTTAGCAGCAGTGATGAATGAATGGATCTGATAGATATAAAGCACAGAAACTGCACTGACTCAAACTCATAAACATACAAAGCAAAGCTCCGTGTCCATAATAAGCTGGGTATGTACTGCACATCTAATGGTAAATTATTGCCATATAAACCTCATTCATCAACAGGGTACACTTCCCCTTTAAGAGCAGGGAACAGAGGTGACTTCACACCCTAAGGATGACAGTTGGTTCAGACCGTTGGTTGACTTTGCGAGAGAGAGGTGAGTGTACTTTTGCTCTGATAGATTTTTTTTGTCAAATAACCCATTTCTTAACAAAAAAAAAGGGGAAACATTTGGGTGACATCCCTCAGACTAGTGGATGTTGCTGTTCTCATTGATTTTAGTGAATTTAGAGGATTGTCCCCCAAAATGGGCTTGAGAGATGCCTTTACTCTTAGTGCTGGTTGGGAGACACAGACCCAGGATTTGGCAAATATGCAGCGCTGCAATCAAATATACTGTACACCTTTTCTACTGAAGGTAACATTTGGGGACCCCTGTACCACACCATAGGGTGTTCCCAGTACTGACAGGCTCCTTAGAGTTTTGCCCCTCTGTCCTGTGGTATCTGCCCCCTGGGTATCTGTCCTGCTCTTTTGTACCAACATTGTAGCTAAATACATGTTCCCTTTATCCAAGTCTGGAACTAGGGGTGGGAAGCAGAAGCACGTGCCATAGGGACAGTTTGGGGGTGCTAGCGAATGATTGGGGGACATACAGCAGGGTCCCATAGAAGAGAGGAGACATCATACCCAGGGATTTGACAGTTGGTTTAGTCCGTTGGTTGGCTCTGTGTTAAGTGTAAATTCCTTCTGAGAGATTATTTGGCCAAATAACCATTATTTTAGTAAGAAAAGATGGGAAATGGTTGGGTGACACCCCCCAGACTAGTAGATGATGATCATTTTACTGACTTTAGGTAATTTGGAGATTATTCCCCTAAAATGGTCTTGGGAGATTCCTTTAATCTTCGTGCTGGTTGGGAGACACAGACCCTGCATTTGGCAGTTATGAAGGACTAGCAGCAAATATACACTTTCTTTCAACTGGGACCCCATAAAAAGATAACACTTGGCGACCCCTGGGCTATGTCATAAAAGTCCTAATTCTATTCTAGTTCCCAGTATTGACAGGCTCCTTAGAAATTTGCCCAGTGGCCCCCGGTTTCTCCATTGCTCTTATGTACCAACCTTAACATGTAACTACATTTAATTGAGTTACATAGTTAGATTGGGTTGAAAAAAGACAAAGCCCATCAAGTTCAACCCCTCCAAATGAAAATCCAGCATCCATACACACACCCCTCCCTACTTTTAATTAAATTCTCTTTAAAAAAACAACATTAATTTGTTTTTAGTACGTTTTATGCACTTTTCTTTCAAATACCCCGGCTGTGGGAGGCAAATAGGTACATGTTAGGGGAATTATTTAATAAAACAATGTTGAATTGCTAATCCCTACAGTTACTCAGTAATACAGCCCTAGGGCCTAATTCCCCTAAAAAATGGTTACTGATGGCAGCCCTGCCCCTCAATCTACTAAATCTTGTGGGTGTCAAGGTGCCAAAAATCTGCCCGTGTTCCATTGCTAGGGGTAGTGAGACCTGTAGTGGGTAGTGCAGAGCTAAGGAACAGAAAGGCAACACAAATCACTGTCTCGCTGAGCCTAAACCTGTTCTTCTCTAGCTATAGCTGAACTACAATTCCCAGCATCCCCTACGGCATAGTTGTAGTTCTAATGCAATGTGTATTTAATGTTCCCTGTCTATTTATTGCTTCATTTGGTGTCAAGGGTACCACTCATCCTAGAAACTGTAATAAGCAACTGTCCCTAGCATCAGCACTAGTGTGGATGATATGTAAGGAAGGGCCAAAATGGAAATATTAGTAGCAAAAATCAGAAGAATAAATTCCTACAATAAAGATCCCTAGTGTTTATGGGTGCAGGGAACTGATCAGAGTAGGACCCCTGCCAGTAATATACGGCAGTAATATTCAGCTGTTTTTAACCATTAGTCTGTACAGTCCCCTAAGTACATTGGGGTCACCAGGACCCACACTTGGTTGGCAGGGGTGCCCAGGGCCTTGATTGCACCAACCTTTTGTATGTGCCCTAATTGGCTTCTTCATTCTATTAAAGCTGCTACTGGTTGGTGTTACTGGTTATTTCGGAGCAGCAAACATATTCAGTAGCGCAGTATAACTGGGAAGAATAGAGAAAGGGAAAAACAGTATTCAAAGCTTTATGTGTCAAAGAGTGTTTGGCTCACAATCTCTTTTTGTCTCTCCCCAAAAAAATGAAATACTAAGAGCGATCTTAGTGATCTGAACGATTTGCAGCGACTCCAAAAAGCGACAAAGAAGAGGATAAAGAAGAAAAAAAACAGTCTTTTTAAAGACTACCAACTTACATCAAGAGCAGAGAAATAACAGCAACCTGCTCAACCCATTGCGGGTCATCAGGAGGAAGGTAGGGATCCTGAATTTATCCCTCTGGTAATATTTATTACATAGCAGATGAGGTTGAAAAAAAGACACACGTCCATCAAGTTCAACCTTTTTGTCTAAATAAAACCTGTGTAACTGCTAGCTGATCCAGAGGAAAGTGGGGGGCTAACAGTTATAATGATCTGATTTGTGGAACAAATAAATGGGAGGGGATTGTCTGAAAAAGGGGAGGGTCTGGGTGGACCTTTGACTTGTGACAGGTACAGAAAGCAAGTTTTTATTTCAGAATTCAGGGTTTAGTGGAGCCGATAAAGACACTGGGATGGGGGGACATATTAAAGACAATGATTATTGTAGTTTTTAGCTACAAATAGTCTTTAAAATTTCCACATATATATATTTGGGAGTCAGGGGCTGAGATCCCGGAGCAATATTTGAGCTTCCCACAGTGCGACAGTCATGCTGATATAGTTCCAGGGGTAAACTAGCAGCAAATAAGCACTTGTATAAGTACATTTATAAGCAACTAAAATAGTTTAATTAATAGTTTAATGATATTAGTTTAAATAATAGTTTAATTTAAGGGCTAGTTCTCTTAGAATGTCCTATGCATGGTAACAGCAGCTCATTGTTAATATGTGTAGTGGGAAAGTTACAGAGAGATGCTTGTCCTGAGCTTGCCATTTACCAGCAGCTACAAACATTTGTATTCTTTATCTCCACTAAAGCAGTGACTTATACCAACCTTTTTTTCCTGATACAGGAGCGTCAAGATGGGCGCCAAACTGTGCAACATCCTGCACCGGCACCGGCATACTGAGGTAAGACAGATGGAAATATAAAGTCGTTGTTTCATGCCTGACGATTAGAGTCCTTGCCACCAGATATAAAGGGGAACTGTCACTGCAAAAGAGAAAATCCTCAGCTTACAAGAAATATTTTGCAAACCTGTTTGACAAACATTACTGTTACATTTTTCAGATGTTCTTCACAAATATCACATAAAAAATGTTCAATATTCATTAAATTTTGGGAGGATTTCAATTGCTTAATCATTTTTTTCTTGATTTTGTTCCCTATTCTCTATAGACTGTTGACATCAATCAGTCTTTTGATGCTTGTGAGCCTTGGGTGAGTATTTGCTTTTCAGGTATGAAGCAGGAGCTGCTGAGAGACATCCGGAAGGAGATGAGGATAGCAGCAGGGGCGCAAAAGCTGTACCTTGTCACCAAGGACAGACAGACCAAAGCCCAAGTGAAGGAGCTGAGGAACATCAGTGAGAGGAAGGTGAAAGCCCTTTTCTCCTCTCTCCACAAGCTCAATGTGCAGCTAGCTCAGAGGGAAGCAGAGAATTCTCCAGGTAAGATATAACAGTCTCTGGCCTCTTTCCTATTGGCATTACATGTGTGTCATCATAACATCACATACACTACCTCTTCATGGACATTAGGTTGACCCCCATTAGATTGAGCTCAAAAACAAAAAGACTGCTCAAAGCTCATCTTCCCTGTAGCTGCTTCATATGTTTCCTATCGGGTGCTCTGTCTGCTGCATCCCCACTGCTAAGATCCACATCAACACCAAAGAATTGGACGGCACTCCGATCAAAAGGAATACATGTTTATAGCATACTCCTGCAGGGATCCTTGGGCGTAGGATCCCTGCAGGAGTATGCTATAAACCTGTATTCCTTTTGATCGGAGTGCCGTCCAATTCTTTGGTGTTGATGTGGACCATTAGATTGAGCCCCACAGAACTATAGATGACCTTCATATCTTTTAAATTTATATTTTAAAACAATGTTCATTGGCAGCATCTTAACAAATCAAGAAAAAGGTCTTAAGCCTTAGATTCAAGAATGTTGTATTTGAAAATCCTAATATCCTTCAAATTTATTTCAGATGCAGTTCTGGAGACTACAAGGGACACCGATGTCAACTTCCCTGCACCAGAGATCACTGCGCCTGAGGTTCAGGTCATTTCAGACCCCGCCAGTGATTCATCACAAGTGAGTATTTTACATTGACGCCATTCATTTCTTGGACACAAACACTGCCCTTATCATATCAATGTAAAGCCACATTCAATAATTGCCTGTCTCTTGTTTGCAGCATCAACATGATGAATCATCTGAGGAACCTGTTCCAGAGATAGAACAGCCGCCTGAACAACCATCTGACAGGTAAGGATATTTTGGAGTTTATTAGAGATTAAATCCCTATCCCATACTTTCATCAAATAAGAACAAAAATATCTTCACAATAACAGGAATATTATTCTAATTAAAGTAAGGTACCAACAGATGAAATGATTGGCATAAAAAAAGAGGACAGTTGGTAAGATGCCCCTTCATTTGGCCGGGAGATCCCACAATACATAATTGTACAGTGCCATCTATGAATTATGGCTAGGGGTGCTGTAGTATTAAGGATTATGGAGAATGTATTTGCTAAGGGAAGAAAAAAGGATAGCGTGAAGCTTATAAATCACTAAGGGAAAGAAATGAATTAGAATAAACACTAACCCGCCATTATATTTAAAGGGACTTACCTGTAGAAGATACAAATGAGGAGGCTGAGGAAGAGGCAGAATCTGTTGTTGAAGAAGATCCAGTGCAACAACAACAACAGAATGAGGAAGAAAGGTAAACTCACACTTTATATGGGAGGCTGCGGTTAAGACTGATTTCTACTATAAACTTGCATTATACTAATCATGTACCTCAATGACCTCTTCCCAATAGTGAAGTTCCTGAGAATGAAGAAGACTCTTCTGAAACATCGATGGGTCCTCTCCCCGGCGATTACAGCCCCATTCCAGAGGATTCTCAGGCTGAAGAGATGACAGTAGAGGAGGCTGAAACGACACAGTAAGACAAACCCTCAATATAAGACATAAATACATACATTATTAATATAGATATACATTGTTTTTCAAGCTGCACAAAACACAATTTATGTTATTCCCTTTCAGAGAGCTACAGTTCAGCAGTTTTACAGCAAGGGACTTTCGCCGGATTAAGGTTTTAGGCAGAGGAAGCTTCGGCAAGGTAACTGATTCAGTCTCTAATTAGGACTTGGATCTTTAGCAGCATATACAGGGTAACAATGACACTAAACTCACTTTCTAATTCCAGGTTCTACTAGTAGAGTATCTTCCAGCAAACATCTATTGCGCTATTAAAGTGCTCAAGAAGGACAACATCGACTCCACTGATGATATAGAACAGTAAGTTCACTGAGAATGATTCCATAATCCTCTCATTTTGCTTTTGGAGCAGTTGCTTTCTGTCTCACAATCTTTTCTATTTTATATACTTTTCTTTCACTTCCCTTCCTTTCACCCAGTTGCTTTTGTTACCAAGATAATTTACTCTGTGCCGGACTCATTTTCTCTTTTATATTTCAGCATTTTAACAGAGAAGCAAATTGGACAGTTGGTGAATCCACACAGTTTTATAGTGGACTTATACGCCACATTCAGCACCAAAAACCAGCTGTTTTTCATCATGGAGTTTGTGGCAGGAGGCAGTTTAAGAACCCACCTGATGAGGAGCCAGCACTTTGATCTACAGACAACCAAGTAAGTATAAATGGCAGTAGGTGGATATTTGTCCCAGAGTTATAGAAGACTGAGGAGTAGGGGAGGATAATGACAGTGGCAGAGGTAAGCTACACTAATAGTAAAGGGTTTTCACCTTTGAATTAATCTCTAGTATGATGTAGAGAGTTATATTCTGAGGCAATTTGCAATTGGTTTTAATTTTTTATGATTTGTGGTTTTTGAGTTATTTAGTTTTTTATTCAGCAGCTCTCCAGTTTGCAATTAGTTTGCAATTAGTTAGCCACATAACCCTAGCAACCATGCATCGATTTGAATAAGAGCCTGGAAAGAAGAGGGTCTGAACAGAAAGATGAGTAATAAAAAATAGCAATAACAATACATTTGTTACCTTACAGTGCACAGTACCTTTTGCTTTTTAGATGGGGCCAGTGATCCCCATTTAAAAGCCTGAAAGAGCCAGAATAAGAAGACAAATAAATAAAAAAATGTACAAAAAGGAAGACCAATTGAAAAGCTGCTAATAATTAGCCATTCTATAATATAATAGTTAAGCACCCCTTTAAGATACCTCTATGAATGCGCCATATAATAATCAAATGTCATTTTCTTATTCTTGCAGGTTCTACGCTGCTTGTATAACGCTTGGTTTAGAAGGAATTCACAGCAAGGACGTCATACACAGGTAAGAGTTAATAAAGGGGGGTTTGTAGCTGTTGCAATTTAGTAGCAGGACAATTACAGGTTGAAAGTCACTGCTTGGAAAGCTAAGGGTAGGAAAAAGGACAGGAACCAGAATTCTTTGAGCTTGGCTTATGGCTCAGCTATTTCACAGCAGTTTTAATGTGTCATAACATCTTCCTTTTAATTTAATACAGAGATTTAAAGCCGGGGAATCTACTAATGGATCAAGACGGCTACATCAAGATCGCCGATTTTGGGATGAGCAAAACTGGTAAGAGCCACCTTGTATTATTACACAGAGCAAAGGGAACTCATTTAGGGCATACAATTATATTTTTTCTTTTTTTATAAAGGCATTGGATATGGAGACCGCACCAACACCATGGTTGGGAGTCCTGCTTATATGGCGCCCGAAGTCGTGATGGAGGAGGAGTACTCAAGAGCCGTCGACTGGTGGGCTCTTGGCGTCATCGTTTATGAGATGCTCCTCGGAACGGTAAGCAGCAATTGCCACTGGCCAGCTATAGGTGGATGTATTAAAGTTAAATACTGTTCTTTATCTATACTCATCAAACACTCTGTGTAAAAAGAATGGCCTCCTAATAAATACCTATGAATCATTTCAGAGACCTTTCACCGGATACGACAGGGACTTTATATATGATTCCATCGTGGAGGATGAGCCACACTACCCCTCATCCCTGGACTCCGAAGCAGTAAGCTTCATATCACAGGTAAGTAGCGCTGAGCTTTCAGTTTATTATAATCAGTGACCACTTTCTCTTGAGTTCCCTGAAGCTTCTGCTTCTTCAGTGTAACGGCTATTTTCACTTCTTGTAGCTGTTGAAGAAGAATCCTGAGGAGAGGCTAGGTTCCACCCCGGGGAATGCCGCAGATGTAGCAGAACATCCATTCTTTAATGTAAGTCCCCTGTCTGTATTGTCCAAATAATTATCCAAGAGATACAGTCCTTTCATATCCTCAGCTTCTAATGATGAAACTCTAATAATGAGCATTTGTTATGGTGCCTATTTTGCAGGGCATTGTCTGGGATGATATTATTGAGAAGAACGTAACAGCTCCGTTCGTGCCCAGCCTAAATGGACCGGAGGATGTGGGGTATTTCGATGAGGAGTTCACCAAGCTGTCTGCGAATCTGACCCAGCCCAAAGGACCCCCTGCTGAGATGGCAAGCGAGATCGATGAAGCCTTTCTGGACTTTAACTATGCAGCATTTTAAGTCCAAAGGGGATGATGGGTAAGAAAAGACCTAATTAAAAATACATGAAGCACAAGTCAGAACAAGAAGTGCCTAGCGTTAGTATTCCTAAAGTTATGGGTGCAGGGGCACTGATCAGAGCAGAGCTGGCTATGGGAAGCAGCCATATTGCGTGCATGCAGGGCAAAGTGGATTTTATTGAAATATTAAGATGATCCCTATGATGATTCTAATTTTGTGGTTTTTGTATACGTGGCAAAAACAATCACAACAAACTCTCAGGCTGCTGAAACCTGTTCACATTCCAAGGAAACCAATGGAAGTGTATCTTCATCATTTGGGCAAGTAGAAAGCCACCATAAATTTCACCCCAAATGTCACAGAAATCACAACTGTACAAATTGTTTAAAAATACATGGAAACCAATGATTTGTAATCACAAGTTGTTGGAAAAGTTGCAACCACAATTAGTCAATATTTTTATTTCAACAAACCACCCAATTTGTGATTAATGTGCCCCAAAGTATTATAGGGTTTCAGGAATATCAATTGCAAAGTAAAATATGAGGAATGCATTTCAAATTATATTGTTTGTCTTTTGCAGGCTGGAGTTGGGAAAATGCACCACCTGACAGCTCCACCAGGTAAGAGTACCCCAATTCCACCTGCAGTGCCTTCTCTACCATCGACCATAGCATTACCAATAATGTCTCTTCTGCCTCCCTTTCCACTATAATACCACCGGCAGTGCCTCCCCTTTCCTTCTACTGTAATACCACCAGCAGTACCTCCCCTTTCCTTCCACTGTAATATCACCAGCAGTGCCTTCCTTTCCTTCATCTGTAATACCACCAGCAGTGCCTCCCTTTCCTTTCCACTGTAATATCACCAGCAGTGCCTTCCTTTTCACTGTAATATCACCAGCAGTGCCTTCCTTTCCTTGCACTGTAATACCATCAGCAGTTCCTCTTCTCCTCTTTACACCAAAATATGGCATCATAAACAGGAGTACCCCTTAAGCCACTTGGTGAAACCTGCATTCCATTTTACTCCATCTCTCAAACTGTAGAGGCCGGGGTCTGCAGAATGGAATGAAAGGGAATGCAGTTTTCACTAAACAGCTTACTGGTGCTCATGTGTATGCTGCCATTTTCCTTTCACTTGATGTAATATGGTGCATTGATCCTGGGAGCAAATCCGATTGCCGTTAAGGGGTCAGGAAGGAATTTTTCCCTCTAGTGAAGCAGATAGAACAAAGCTTCACAGAGGTTTTTTGCCTTCCTCTGGATCAAAAATCGCACATTTTTCATTGTTATGATTAATAAAGCTGTGTCTTGCACAGATTAACCGATAAGCCACTGTGTGTGTGTCTTTATTCTGAGTGACAGAATTGACCAAATTAGCAATGAAGAAACATTGAAAGGTTTAGTACCTGTAGGTGAGAGACACAGTCCTCCAGCGGGCATGGCTGCTGCAACAAGCATTCTTACACTGGGATAACAGGATGGAGATTCTGTTTATAATGGTCATTCTGGGCATCCTCCATCATGGCAATAAGGCTGTATACTCAGTGCACCCACTGGCACACGCACATCAAAAACCTGGAGGGAAAGAAAAAAAATGTATAAGATAAACCAGAGTTTAATTGAAACTGACACTTGAATGTATCACATTAAGAGCATATGGATATAAAAGGGAATGAAAAATAAAACATTTTGAAAGCATTCAGTGTATAGAGACATAGTCTATATTCCAATACCCAGCAACCATATTTAATATGAGGAATGGATCCCATTCTTATTTTCATAGTCTGGCCTATCAGGTGCCTCCACCATATGGAATATAACACACATGAGCAAACTGGCTCTCACCTTCCCTTCTCTCCAGCCCTGAGCCCCAATCAATGAAGGTTAAAATGCACAACACAATATTCATTGGGCAGATGAGAAGATGCATGTGGGTACAAAGCCTGAACCTGCCCTGTGGGGTTACTATACAGCCATTTCTCCTGTGAACACAGAATACTGGCAGGTAAGCAAAAATGCACACGATTCATCCATATTACAGATCCCCATACTAAGATAACGGGAAATCCTTCTGATTTGTGACACATGAGTAACTGTTTTCTATGTGTCAAATCCATATCCCTTTCCGAGTGTATTGTAAGTTTAACAGGCAGGGAAACATTCAGGGATTTGGCCAAAAATCTTCATCTTCTTTGTTACACGTCTGGAATTGGATGCTTAGGTGTTTAGCAGGTGTCTATGGATATCACCTTCTCCCCACCCTACAATCTATAATGTTTCCAAGCCAACATTGTCTAGGTCACTCCAAGACTGTGTGTCACCGAGTGGGTTTGTAACATCAATATCAGAAACCTATTTATAGGGGAACTACTATTAGAGGGTGCAGAAAGTGCTACAGTACCTGTGACCCACCAGCAGGCATGGGCATCCTCAGAACATTTTTATCAATAAAATGCAACCTGGTTTCCAACACTAAGGGGCACATTTACAAAGCTCGAGTGAAGGATTCGAATTAAAAAAACTTTGAATTTCGAAGTGTTTTTTGGGCTACTTCGACCATCGAATGGGCTACTTCGACCTTCGACTACGAATCGAACGATTCGAACTAAAAATCGTTCGACTATTCGACCATTCGATAATCGAAGTACTGTCTCTTTAAGAAAAACTTCGACCCCCTACTTCGGCAGCTAAAAGCTACCGAAGTCAATGTTAGCCTATGGGGAAGGTCCCCATAGGCTTGCCTGAGATTTTTTGATCGAAGGATATTCCTTCGATCGTTGGATTAAAATCCTTCGAATCGTTCGATTCGAAGGATTTAATCGTTCGATCGAAGGAATAATCCTTCGATCGTTCGATCGCAGGATTTGCGCTAAATCGTTCGACTTCGATATTCGAAGTCGAAGGATTTTAGTTCCTAGTCGAATATCGAGGGTCAATTAACCCTCGATATTCGACCCTTCATACATCTGCCCCTAAGCCTGTATACAGTGGTGTAACCAACAAGAAGAAAACCCTATGATCCTAAGGGGCCCACAGACTTAGGGGGTCCGGTAAGGACCCGCAAACCCCACCAGGACCTTCCTCTTTAGCCTGCAATCTCAGTTCTGCACCCTGTCTCCCACTTTCGGCCATGAACTGAGCTAGACACAGGCAGAGTCAGCTCCTGTCCAAAGAGAGACTTCCACAGCGTTTAAAGGGGGAAATGCATTAAGCGATTCTCCAAGCAGACAATACCTCCCTCGCAGAGGGCCCCTCATGGCTAAAGGAAAAAGCAAGATGCATGTCTCAAAATGACAGCGTTTTATAGCACCCAGTGTAGAAGCAAACAGGGAAATTAAATCCAAGATGGTGCCATATTCACTTCTTATCCTGAACATGAGAACCAGCGACAGATATGTATAATAAGCAAGTCTCCCCCATATCTGAATAATTCCTAAAACACAAGCTATCTGAGCTTAGGGAAGATAATAACAACAGATAACAAACCTACTGTGCAGGAGCTCAGAGTTGAAGAACAACATTGAACTGACAAAATAAATCACCAGTGGGCAGAACCCCTGTGGCCAAACATGCCAACAACCGAGCAGCAGCCTAGAAGTCAGGGTGGAAGATAAACAGCAAAGGCCTGTACAGAGAGATACGCAATACACGGTACCAATTACACATCTGGATTCATAGAAATAAAAGTTTTGATATGATGCTTTTGTGAAATAAATCAAATAATATACAGGGATCTGTTATCAGGAGATCTTTTATGAAGTAAAAGACTCCATTTTATCCAAATAATCCATTTTTCTTTTCAATAATTCCCTTTTCTCTCTGTAATAATAAAACTGTGGTGTGTACTTGATCGCAACTAGGAAGTAAAACCAGCCCATTGTGTTTATTTAATGTTTAAATAATTTTATAGTAGATTTAAGGTATGAAGATCCAAATTACAGAAATCTGTAATCCGGAAAAACACAGGTCCCAAGCATTCTGGATAACAGGTCCCATACCTGTTATCCAGAATTGTAATACTTAAAACAGCAACAAGCCCTTACTAACCCGCTCATGGGAAATCAGGTAAAAAAATAAATTGCTAGGAAACATTGGAGCTAAAAAATTGTTTGGATTGTGAACTTTAACCCCTTTACCCAAGTTAAATGAGCTGAAAGTAAAGCAATTCTGTGATTACAGGGGCCTCTCCCATAACCGAAATAGACCACATGCCTGTGTCACCAGCTACGAGGCTGAATAGTGCTGGAGATTAGTTAAAAAACATTTCTGTGCAGATCACTAGACTTTTGATTTATTGCTAAGGCCCATAGACAGATCTGGACTACCCACTCCCTTTACTCACATTTCTCTAACCAGCTCCCACCACAGGGAACATGTGCAAGGCTAATGATAATTGCCACGGATAGTATACTTTTTTCCAAAATCACCCAATTTTTAATTCCAAACGGATGCTTAAACTGCAGCTTGAAAAACAAATCTGTGACACTGCATCGTAAACAGTATGAACAAAACGTTCATGAGAGTCAAATATTTTTCCCTGTGCATTTGTCCACCCAGAGAGGTGCAAGGGGTACCTGGGAACAGGGCAAAACCTGGTGATGTGCCCTCGGGAGGATTTCCGCTAAGAAGATGAACAGTTGCACCACCAGCATAGAAAACATGATCTAAAAGGAAAAAAATGCCGATAGAGTTGGTAATGTCCCCTGCTTTTTTTTTTTAAAAGCGTATATTTATTGAGTTTCAACAGGAAGGGAAGGGAAGGGGATATGGAAAAAAGGTTACTATACAAAAAAGAAACAAAAGACAAGGAAATATTTGTTAAATGAAACATACGTAGTAATGTCTGCTGTTTGAGTCAGGAGCATGAGTTACTGAGCAATATTACCATCAGTAGTGATGTTGAGGTTAATCACCCAACGGGTCCTAGGGGAATCATCTACAGTGCCCTTTCAGGGTTCTTGTTCTGGGTGTAATTCCAGCCAGGGGGACCATTTTGACCAAAATCTGGTGGGGCACCCTCTTGCTTTGTACGCCAGTTTTATATTTACCAATGACTTTCCTATCAGTGACAACCAATGTTGTAATGTGGGAGGTTGGGGGGGCATCCATTTCAACACCAAAGCTTTTTTGGCATAGTATAATACAGTTTTAGTAAGCGTTCTGAATGTCACTGTAACCCACACAGTGTTTACAATGCAGTAGCCTTTTGTAAGAAATTTTGTTTTTTAAAGCACACAGTGGCTTCTGAGTATCTCAACAATACACTTGCCTGAAGAAAGGTGTCAACTTTGATATAAAACACTAGTTATTGTACATCACAATTTATACATGTGGTACAGAAGACTCTTTAGCTTGTGCAGTTCTTCTCCTGATACCAACACTACCGGGCTGTTTTTTCCACAAACCATTAGAATTGGTGGTTTTCTCACTTTTTAAAGAAGCTCAAAAAATGTGAGATTTATTAAGTGTAAAAACCATAAAACCACTGATATCAAAACTTTGTCAGGTAAAAATTGTCTAGGTCCTATAGAAGTCAGTGGGAGCTGCGCTGATCCTATTGGACCTCTTTACATCAACTCAGACTTTTATAGGATTTTGGAATTTTTTTCGCTAGAAATTGTCAGAAAAACTAAATTTTTTTGGAGGTTTTCGAGGTATTCTTATATTTTAGACCATCATTTTCCATTCATACTTTCTTATTCTGATTTTTTAAAGGAGAACTAAACCCCCCCTACCATAAGCCCCCCAAGCATCCAGGCATTGCCCCTCCCCTCTCCTCAATGTGCTTTAGTGTAAAAAAACCCTCTTTAAAAGATTCTCACCCTTAAATGCAGAGAAGCGCAGCGGAGCTCACCGTCGCCATCTTGCGAATCTTGCAGGTCCAAAAGGCCCAGAAGATAAATATTTCTGTGGATCAAAGGAGCTGGAGTTCAGTCTTGTTAGACAACGTGGATCAGATGACAATGGGGCATCTCCTTGAGTCACTTGCCAAATATATGTAACGGTCTCATCTGGATAAATGGGATATTCCATCAGTTGTTCCCCTTATTAAAACAAATTCATATTTAGGGTTACATTGAACCTGACAGGTTTCAGCTTTCGTATTTAGTTATGGGGAAAGCCCCATTACAGTTGCTATAAATCACACATAAGTATTACCCCTATACCCTGCACCTATAAACTGCATCTATAATGTTAATAAAGGTATAGGGTTCATAGTGCAAAAATGTATTTATTGCAACATCAAAATATACCACAAAAATATATATTCATTTATTGCAATCATCATTAGAAAGGGGAGGCCTGTTTACAATCTTAATTTTGAAAGCGCTTTTGGATTGATGAAACATGAAACATTTCTTAAAAGGGGTGTTCACTTTTAAATAAACTTTTAGTTTGATGTAAAGCGTGATATTCTGAGACAATTTGCAATTGGCATTTTTTATTATTTGTGGACTTTTTATTCAGCAGCTCTCCAGTTTGTAATTTCAGCAATGAATAGGAGAGGGACTGAAGAGAAAAAGGAGTATTAAACAGCGGCCATAACAATAAATGTGTACTCTTACAAAGCATTTGTTTTTGGATGGGGTCAATGACCCCAATTTGAAAGTCAGGCGAAAAAGGCAAATAATTAAAAATCTATAAAAAATTAATAATGAAGACCAATTGAAAAGTTGCTTAGAACTGGTCATTCTATAATACACCAAAAGTAAAAAAAAAGATGAGCCATCCCTGTAAATGTTCCCTCTAAAGGGATTCTACTGGCACAGTTTGATGGACCAACCAGAAAGTGACGTAACCCAATCTTGGCCACCACCTGTATTATAGGATATACATCATTAATATCTTACCATACACAGGTCCTGAATCCCCTTTGCTAAATAAAAAGGGTACAGGGAATGTCTCTCCATGGCAGTGTCTCCACCTAGTGGGATCCAGGGATGCACTGATGGGTGGCCCCACAAGAAAACAAATGATTAATCCCACTGTTGCAGTAAAACAAATAGAACTTTATATAACTGGCAGAGAAGAAAAGTGCAAATACATAGTATTAATCAATAACACAATTGCCCTGGGGAACCTGTGTGGCACAGTCCTCACCAGGCAAAGTCTCACACTTCACTCCTGTTTTATAAAGAGAGTCACAGTCCCTTTCCACAAGAGCTCTTACCTTTAAATTAACTTTTAGTATGATATAGAGAGTGATATTCTGAGACAATTTGCAATTGGTAATCTTTTCCATTATTTGTGGTTTTTGAGTTATTACGTTTTTAATTCAGCATCTCTCCAGTTTGCCATTTCAGTAATCTGGTTACTAGGATCTAAATTTCCCTAGAAACCAGGCATTCATTTAAATAAGAGACTGAAATATGAATAAGGCCTGAACAGAAAGACAAGTAATAAAAAGTAGCAATAACGAAAAATGTGTCACCTTACAGAGCATTTGTTCTTTAGATGGGGTCAGTGACCCCGATGTGAAAGCAGGAAAGTGTCAGACGAACAGGGCAGATAATTCAAAAACTATAAAAAATAAATGATATAGATTAGTTAAAAAGATGTTTAGAACTGATCATTGTAAAACATACTAAAAGTTAACTTAAAGGTGAACCACCCCTTTAACTTTCCCCAGATAGTGCTACCTGCCCAAATACCTCTCCTGTTGGACAGAGTAGTTGCTCCCACGTAGCAGGCACACAGACAACACTTGTCTTCATCCAGGGAACACGCTGGAGTTTCAATATCTCCCTCAGTCAGACTCACCGGGAATCACACAGAGCTGGTACAGACATCCACAGTGTCTCCACATTCTCAATCCAAGCACATGAAGTTTGCTTTAATCTTCAGGGCACAGCTCCCAGCTCTATCTGCAGTGAGAATACAACAAACCTTCTTTAATTTTCAGGGCACAGCTCCCAGCACTATATGCAGTACGAGCACAACAAATCCCCCTTTACTGGAATCAAGGGCCACGTTCCCCTTTTGAGCGTGCACAAGTGTGCGTGTCCATGTGCAATAACAGTGGGGAGGGCAGGGAGAGCAGCGGAGGGGAAGGGCAGAGGATAAAGGTAGGGGAGAGTGACAGTCGGGAAGAGAGGGAGGTGAGTACAACAGAGGGAGAACGATACCCAGGACTAGGGGTAGGCAGAAGACCATTTAACAGGTACCTGCCCAGTGCCCTGTTGCCTGTCTTGTGGGCAGGGGTGGAACTACAGAAGAAGCAGACCCTGCAGCTGCAGAGGGCCCCAAACGTTAAGAGCAATTTCAACATATATTGGTAAAACAAGACAACCGCTGGATATGTTGGGTGCAATAAAATTAATTTGCTGTTGTGCCCAGTAACATCCACTGCATGTAGGGTTCTTTGGTGGACACACTTCCCAATCCTTGGGGATGCATATTATATGGATGACTGTGTTTTGTGCTCTGCTTGTTACCTACGGAGACAAATGCAGAAATAACAGACTGTTTAGTTCATAAGCCATAACACTGTGCAGTTAAATCATTTCCCATATATTATATTTATTTATTACTTATAAGCCATTCCCCTTTATTCCCTACAGTTTTAATGGTTGCATTAAAGGGGGTGTAGAGACAACTGCTGATAACTGTGTGGGGTGCTGGGCATGTACCTCCTCTGCTTGCGCTCCCCTAGTTCAGGTCTGAAATGTTGGCAGTTTCAACAATTCCCTGCACTCTTTGGGTTCAGCATTTGGGTGGAGCAATATTGTAAGAGAGCAATCATCACTAGTTTATAGGGGTCATTGACTGTGAGCACTAAGTGAGCCTCTTAGGACATACCATAGGGCAGGTGGTAAGAAGAGAGCTTCATTTTGATCTGGTTATTAGTTTCTTTTAATTACTTTTTATTACTCACCTTTCTATTCAGGTCCTCTCCTGTTTATATACCAGTCTCTCATCCAAGTCAATGCATGGATGCTAGGGTCATGTGGATCCTAGCAACCAGATTGCTGAACTTACAAACTGGAGAGCTCCTGCATAAATAACTCAAAAAACACAAATAATCAAAAATAAAAACCAATTGCAAATTGTCTCAGAGTGTCACTCTCTACATCATGCTAAAAGTTAATTCAAGGGTGAACAACCACTGAAACAGTACCTTATATTTGATCCTAACTGAGAGGAAGGCAAATTTCCCAACAACCATGCATTGATTTAAATAAGAGACTGGAATATGAATAGGAGAGGCCTGAATAGAAAGATGAGCAATAAAAAGTAGGCAATGACAATACATGTGTAGCCTTACAGAGCATTTGCTTTTAGATGGATCAGTTTAAAAAACATAAATAATGAAGACCAATTGCAAACTGGTTTAGACTTGGCCATTTCTTATAACATACTAAATGTTAACTCAAAGGCAGAACCACCCCTTTAAGGGTATAAGTGGCTTGGATATTTTTACATCCCAGGTGCATGACTTACTTTATCAACATTGAATCTCATTTGCCACTTAGCTGCCCAGATTGACAGTTGGTCAAGATCCTGTTGCAAGGATGCTACATCCTCGATGGAATTAATTGGGCTGGATAGTTTGTGTCATCTGCAAACACTGATACATTACTTACAATACCCTCCCCAAGTCATTAATGAACAAGTTAAATAAAAGTGGACCCAATACCGAGCCCTGAGGGACGAGGGACAAAGCGGTAACTGTCTGAGTAAATCATACCTGAACCTCAGGGTCTGTTTTGATGATGTGATTTACCCAGTGAGTATGATGCATCTAATTCAGGTAGAGGTGGAATCCTAGAAACTTCTCTTATTAGTGTTACAAAGGAGAGAAGAGATTTTGGGGGCATGAACGTCAGCAGCTTGAGAGTTGATTAAATATGCTGACAGCTACTCCTTTTATATAAGGATAAACAATTAAAGGGTACAGTGCTGAAGCATTTTTAGAAGGCAGTTCTTATCTACGCAATATACTGTCGTGACCTGTTTAATAGAGTCTCATAAAAGCATTAGATCTGACAAGTGCCAAGCCTCATGCTGTTCAGTGGGTAATCATGTGCTGTCCGTAAATGTGACCCAATGGCCAAATCCAGACCATGGCCAAAGTCAGCATTATAGTGTTTATTTGAAAAAAATCCCCTCCATTCACACAATGAAAACATTTCAGACACAGGTTCTGACAAATAGAAATGATCCTGTACTAAATGTGTATGTACAGAAAATAATCCCAGCATGGACTTCTATCAAAACAAGGTCTGAATGAATGGTCTTAATCTATTATTTTAGTGATTTATATTCTGTGCAGCAATGGCTAATGTATAATTTGAGTGTGATATACTTCACTCTTTGTATAAAACATGCCATGGTTTTCTAGGCTTGACTTTGGTGATGTGCCCCCCTACTGTTGCAACGACCCATCTCTAGACTTGAGTTCATGAAAACAGCTCACAGAAGATTCCCAAATTCAGTTAAATATCCCCAGTTTCATGGTGTTTGAATTGTGTCAATGTATCTTAAGCAGGAATAGTCCATACCTACCAACATTTTGGTAATAAAAGGTGGGCCAAAAAGAGTCGCCGCGTAATAGCGCAGTGGATTTTTTTAACCACACTCTAATAACCATGATCAATTTTTAAAAATTTGGCACGTTATGAAAGGCTTGAACACATTTCTGTGTTTTTTTCAGTTATTACAGTTTTGCTAATAAACATGAATTACCTTTAAGATGTGAGTCTAACTTGTCCCAAGAGACCTGTTAATTCTTAAAATTAACAGGGGCAGATTGAGCTGTCAAAAGAGGGACTGTCCCACTCAAAATGGGACAGTTGGGGAGGTCTGTGGGGAATTATGGGAATTGTAGTTCACAAGAAGAGATTACTGGATGCAGGATATTTAAGCCTGGATCTGCATGAACATCACAAAGCAGAGAGACCAACCTGGATCTGAAGGTTTCTGGCAGTGTCTAAAGCAGGCATGCCCCACCCCTGGCTCTGCCGCTTCTGCCCCAATCACCACCCCCATTCAGCTTTGGACTGGGGCTCACCGGGGCTGCTGCCTCAGCCACAAAACCCCCTTCCCTACCCAGCAGCTGCCTGATGTACATTTTTCTTATCACAGCTGCGATCAGGGCCAGAGAGGGAGGTCGGGGCAGTGGTTTCAGGCAGGAACGGGTCTGCGGGACCCCGTGCCCCACCAGCTCAGTCTGACCCTGCCCCCAATTCGTCCGTGGCCTCCCCCTCCACAGTGCTCCCTGCTCTAGCTAGAAATCAGAGGATAATGATTATATTCATTTCATTAGGAGCAGGTAAGTTTTGGGTGCAAATTACTGACAGAAGGACCTATAACTGTTGATGACTGGGCGAACATACTGTAGCTCAGGATGACGCCAGGAAAGTAGGCCTGGGCCCATACCTCCCAACTGTCCCCAGTTTTCCCAGGACAGTACCAATTTTGACAGCTCAACCCGCAGTCCCGGATTGTTACTGAAAAGTCCCGATATTCTCTTTGATCTCCTGCAGTGAACAGCTGGAAAAATATACAAAGTTTCTAAAACGTAATTGGCTTTTGGCAGAGAGGCCAGAATATGTGGCAGGTTGCACTTAGATTCAAATTAAACAATTTGATATAAGCAAAGAAATTGTAACAATTTAAGATAAGCAGGTCTCTTGGGGAACTGACTTGCAGCTTAAAGGGCAATTCACCTTCATTAGCAAACTGTAATAACACATAAAACCACTGAAATGTGTTTCAAACTTTCATTAACCTGCAAATTTAGTAAAGTGAACATGGAAATTGGGGGGTGTGTGACCACACATACTGCTACCGCTGTGATACATGTGACAAATCTTTGTGTCCATCTTTCTATTTCCAAAATGTTGGGAGGTTATGTGAGCCTAAAGCAGCAGGTTTTTTGGGGGTGGTGTGCCACTTCTGTATTTTAAAAGTCCGGGGCTGTATCATTGGAGGAACATTATTATCTGTTATGTAACTTACACCATAAAAGCAGGGAACCACACTGGGAAATGGGTGGTAGATTCAAATGCCTGTCTTCTAATACAAGCTGTACCTGTCTGCCTGGGAAAGATACAGACCCCCAGAGGAATAAATGCAATAAAAATGGAGAGATGTCTACCAGCTATGGATCACTAGTTGAACAGAGGACATGCTGATGTCTTGCGGTGCAGGACTTAAGATGGATAAGTAGTAGACCAGACAATGATACTTTCCAGGACATTATCAGCTGAGACGGCACAAGGACACACAGGAACATGCAGTTGCCACTCCTAGAAGTTCTAAATAGCCTTTTGAGAGTAATTTGTTTTCCTACTTCAAATTGGAACCTCTGAGTTTTGGCTTCCATGCCTCATTTTTATCCTTTTTTAATCATTTTAATCGCACTGCATTAATAAAATTGCAAGGGCTTGCCCTGCTGACTAAACTCCTGTGTGCCGGTGATCCTTCTACGTACCTTGGTTGGGCGGTTGCAGATTCCCCTACCAACAAGCACCAGGAACTCTGTTGGGGTTTGTGAGGTTTCTCCAAATTGGCTTCATTCTAATCCTGCCAACAACACATACAAGTTCTCCTTGTTTGTATAAAGCATTCCCCGTAAACTGTTGATGTATTAATTTAACATTTAAAATCTGATACTTTAAGATTGTATCTATTTTCTGGTGGTATATTTAAATTCCACTGACAAATATATCATTTATTTTATGTAGCCTCAGGGGATTCAAAAAATAAAATGAAAACACTTGATGGTGAATAAACAAATTTGGATTATAGTAGAGCTGACTTTCAGAATCCCTGAGGAAAAACCAAACTCAACCACAAGCGATTCCAAAAATTATTTTGTGGTGGCTGGATCCATTTCCTCAATGGTACACCAAAGAGATGTAAACTGATAGTTGTGTTGCAAGTATGACACTACAGAGACCTAAGTGCAAAATAACAGTTACATAGTTAGTTAGGTTGAAAACAGACACACGTCCATCAAGTTCAACCCTTTAATTTTTTTAACCTGCCTAACTGCCAGTTGATCCAGAGGAAGGCCCATCTGAAGCCTCTCCAATTTGCCTCAGAGGGAAAAAAATCATTCCTGACTCCAAAATGGCAATCGGACCAGTCTCTGAATTAACTTGTACTCCATAACCCTGTATTCCCTCACTTGCTAAAAAGCCATCCAACCCCTTTTTAAAGCTATCTAATGTATCAGCCTGTACCACTGTATTAGCCCGTACCACTGATTCAGGGAGAGAATTCCACATCTTCATCACTCTCACTGTAAAAAACACCTTTCGAATATTTAGGCGGAATTTCTTTTCTTCTAATCAGAATGGTGACCTTGTGTCAGCTGGAAAGACCTACTGGTAAATAAAGCATTAGATAGATTATTATCTGATCCCCTTATATAAAGTGCAATTCAAATACAAATGTATGCAGAACGCAGTGTTTCGTTGCCCAGAATTCCATCAGGCACTCACTAAGTAGTAAAAGCTGCATGTGATGCCCCCTCTAGCTGGGCACAAGTTCTGGGTCATAGTTTCAGAGTTGGCATGGTGTATGCCATTGAGAGAGCTGTCAATAATGCATTAACATAAGTTTTTTGTTGCAAGCCAGTTTCATCCATGTCACGACCCACTAGACCATGTGGTCCAGACAGGCAGTAGTTCCTGGGTTCTCTATGACTATATAAACAATTGGCGGAACAGGCGGAATGGAGGTATAAGCAGTCAATACTAGTAGCTGCAAGTTGCTAGGAAAATGTATGGAGCATCCAACAATCAAGCTTAAGGAAAAGTCAGTCTTATATATTTATACTTTGCTGTAAATTAAATTCTTTATTGTTCATATGGTCTCCAAGGGCATTTGCTCTTTCTGTTGCTGTGGACACAGTCATTCTGAAGTTGCAGGCCAATATGTTACATAAGAAGATGACTGATGTAGTGCTTGCAGGATGATTCTCATCATCTACATGTGAAATTTAAGATTACAAGTCCTACTTTGGGGTGCTATAATCGTTCTGGGAATATTTAAAGAGAACATTATACACAGACATTTTCACGTTTATGTTAGAAACTGAATTATTCCCATAAACAGTGTCAGGGGCATAGATTTGTGGAGGAGGGGTTATTCTTCCACTGTATAGAGCACTGGTAAGGTCCCATCTAGAATACACTGTACAGTTTACAGTTTAGGTCTCCAGTGCTCAAACAGGACATTATTGAATTAGAAAAGGGCAACTAAGCTGGTAAAAGGTATGGGAAATCTCAGCAATTAGGAAAGACTGGCCACATTGGGGTTGTTCAAACTGGAGAAGAGGTGCTTAAAGGGTGATATGATAACTATGTCTAAATATATAAGGGGATCGTCCAATAACATCTCTAATGATTTATTTACCAATAGGTCTTTCCAGCTGACACAGGGTCACCCATTCTGATTAGAAGAAAAAAGGTTCCAGCTAAATATGAGGAAGGTGTTTTTACAGTGAGAGCTGTGAAGTTGGGGAATTCTCTCCCTGAGTCGTACTGGCTGATACATTAGATAGCTTTAAGAAGGGTTGAATGACTTTTTAGCAAGTGAGGGAATAGAGGTTATGAAGATAGCTCATAGTACAAGTTGATCCAGGGACTGGTCCAATTGCCATCTTGGAGTCAGGGAGAATTTTTTCCACCTCTGAGGCAAATTGGAGAGTCTTCAATTGTTTTTTTTTTGCCTTCCTTTGGATAAGCTAGCAGTTAGGCAGGTTATATATAGACTAAAAAGGTTGAGCTTGATGGACATGCATCTTACGTTGTCCCATGTTACTATGCAGTGGCTCAAAGGAAAAGATGTAAAAGCATACTGTTTACTCATATGCACATCCCTATTTGCCAATACCGGTAATGGACCTGTTATCCAGAGTGGCCGGACCTGGGTTTTCCAGATAACGGCTCTTTCTGTAATTTGGGTCTCCCCACCTTAAAGGAACCAGTAACACCAAAAAATGTAAGTGTGTTAAAGGAATGAAAATATCATGTACTGTTGCCCTGCACTGGTAAAACTGATCAGTTTGCTTCAGAAACACTACTATAGTTCATATAAACAAGCTGCTGTGGAGCAATGGCGGAAATTGAAAAACGGCTATATGGCACAGGTTAACTAATGGATAACAGATAACACCATTAGACAGACAGAGCTTAACTGCTATCTGCTGTGTAACTTGAGCTTTTTCTCCTTTGAATGGCTGCCCCCATTGCTACACAGCAGCTTATTTATATAAATAATAGTAGTGTTTCTTAAGCAAACGCACCAGTTTTAGCAGTGCAGGGCAACACTGCATTAGATTTTCATTACTTTAAAACACTTATTTTTTGACGTTACTGTTCCTTTAAGTCTAACAGATCATCATGTAAACATTAAATAAACCCAATAGGCTGGTTTTGCTTCCAATAAGGTTAATTATATCTTAGTTTGGATTAAGGATGCACAGAATCCAGGATTCATTTCAGAATTCGGTAAAGACTCAGCCTTCTTTAGTAGAATTTGGATTTGGCTGAAACCAAGTGCCTGGCAAAACCAAATCTGTATCCAAAAAAATCACATGGCTTTTCGGCATACAAACAAGGAAGTCAAAAATGTTTTATAATGAAAATTTTATTGGGTTTTTAAACCCTACATAAAATAGAAGACACAAGAAAGGAAAAAAATGAATTTAACTGCACAGTGGACATGCAGTTCTCCATCCCCCTCCTTTCCCTAATTTACATATGCAAATTAGGCTTCTGATTCGGTTGGTATTTGGCCATATCTTTCACAAAGGGTTAGGAATTTGGCTGAATCCTAAAATAGTGGACTCAGTGCATCCCTAGTTTGTATCAATTACAAGCTATTGTATATGTTCTTACCTTTCTTTCTTTGTTCTGTTTCAGGGACACACCTCATAATCTTTGTTGGAGATGCCACAAGACACTGATGCACAGATGTCTGAAACATAGATTTAAAGAACACAATATATAATGGGGTAACAGAAACATCCCACCATTGCATTTAAAATAAGTTACATTTATTGCATTAGTATTGCAGTTTATGATAAAATATTCACATAATATTTGGCACAGGTATGGGACCTGTTATCCAGAATGCTCAGGACCTGGGGTTATTACCTTTTCATAATTTCCATACCTTAAGTCTACTAAAAATCATTTAAACAATAAATGAATCCAATAGTATGATTTTGCCTTTATTGAGGATTAATGATATATTAGCGGAATCAAGGACATGGTATTATTGTGTTATTACAGGAAAAAGGAAATACCTTTTTAAAATTTGGATTATTTGATTAAAATGGAGTCCAAGGGAGACAGCCTTCCCTAAAGGATGTAAACATTGCTTTCTAAAGGGACAATATACCCCAGCCAAAAAGTTGCTCCTCAAAAAGCAGGGGCTCAACCTGAAAAAGTCCAAAAAATGCTGTTCTAATGGGAACAAATTACCATAAAGGATACTTGTCATGGGAAAAAACATTTTTTTCAAAAATGAATCAGTTAATAGTGCTGCTCCGCAGAATTTTGCAATGAAATCCATTTCTCAAAAGAGCAAACAGATTTTTTGATATTCAATTTTAAAATCTGACATGGGGCTAGATATATTGTCAATTTCCCAGCTGCCCCAAGCCATGTGACTTGTGCTCTGATAAACTTCAATCACTCTTTATTGCTGTACTGCAAGTTGGAGTGAAAATCACCCCTCCCTTTTCCCCCCAGCAGCCAAACAAAAGAACAATGGGAAGGTAACCAGATAACAAGATAACAGCTGCCTGATAGATCTAAAGAACAACACTCAATAGTAAAAAACCCATGTCTCACTGAGACACATTCAGCTACATTGAGAAGGAAAAACATCAGCCTGCCAGAAAGCATTCTCTCCTAAAGTGCAGGCACAAGTCACATGACATGGGCAGCTGGGAAATTGACAATATGTCTAGCCCCATGTCAGATTTCAAAATTGAATATAAATAAATCTGTTTGCTCTTTTGAGAAATGGATTTCAGTGCAGAATTCTGCTGGAGTAGCACTATTAACTGATGCGTTTTGAAAAAAACATGTTTTCCGATGACAGGATCCCTTTAACTCCAAAATTGCTTCAGCTTTGCCGACATCGCAACACTTCGCCAGGAGTAGATTCGCGAAGACGACACTAATTTGCGAAATTCCGAAGTTGGTTCAGGGCGCAAACGCTTGCAAATTTGCGCTAGCGTTACTGCGGCAAGCAAAGCGAAGTTACGCTAGCGTTGGCTAATTTGCATACGGTGGAAATTAAAGTTAAACAGACGTTTGCAGCCAATACACTAATTTGCGAAAATCCGAAGTTGGTTCAGGGCGCGAAAGTTGCCTAGCGTTACTGTGGCAAGCAAAGCGAAATTAAGCTAGCGTTGACTAATTTGCATACAGCGGGAAGTTAAAACAGACTTATATGTCGCAGCCAATACATTAGACTACACAAGCCCAGGGAACCTTAATAAAATAAAATAGAGTTGTTATATGCCCTACACATGAGCTCAGTGTATAGTTTATGTGCCATATGTTAGGGAATGTAGGGGGAAGCTGGGTATCCCAAAATAAAATTACAATATTTTGCAGCCTATTACCCTGTAAAAAGTAAAAGACGCCAGCGTTTTTTGGGACTAAGACTTTTTGACCAGGTCCTATCTACTCTATTGCACTTCGCCTGGTCTGAGCTGACGAAGGCAAGTCTGGCGCAATTGGTAACTTTCAGTCAAATCCAATCTTAGTGAATTAACGTAGTTACACTCATTCGTCAGAGCGCAACTTCGCCTGGCATTAGGGTGTGAAGTACCGCTTAGTCACTTTGCCCTTTAGTAAATTTCCCCCAATGAGTGTCTGCGAACAGATTGGAGTGTCCTAACTGTACAACAGTTGTAGGAATATTTTATTTCTACTTTAGAGGTATTTTTCTGGTGACATGACAGACAGATGTATCACAGTTTTATTCAAATAAATAGGAAATTAAAATCTTCCCTTTCATGAGTTTGGTTTTATTGCTGTTAATACTGAGGGAACTCCGGCTGTTCCATCATTTGCTAGAGAATTCTAATCCAAATAATGTTGGGGAATGCCTTATTTAGTAAAACAGCACCAAACTGTGCTAAAAATGACTTGTTTTTAGCTGCCCTGGGCACTGATTACAGCTTGTACGACTCTTTGTTATGTTCCCATGGGACTTGAGAGCAAGTCTGTGCCTAGTGCCAATAATAAAGACATTTTAAATGCAGTTTGGGATCTGTGCTGTTACATAGTGTACTGGAAAGGTCCAGTGTGTGGTAAACTTAACCCTCATCAGTCTACTCTAGTAGGGGGCATATTTATTAACATTGGAGCCAAATATAACCAGTGATGTTGCCATAGCAACCAATTAGATCTTTGCTTTTGTTTGGAACTTGTAGGTGACTGTTCAAAGAATGGCTAATTGGTTGCTATGGGCAACATCACTGGTGGTGTTTGTCTCCAATGTTAATAAATACACCCTAAGTGTGAGCAGTGTAAAGGGATGGTTAAGTTACCTGTTATAGATGGTTAATTCTAAGCAACTATTCAATTGGCCAAATTTGATTTTTTCAATTATTTGCCTTCTTCTGACTCATTCCAGCATTCAAATGTAGGTCACTGACCCCATCTATAAAACAAATGCTCTGTAAGGTTACACATGTATTATTATTGCTACTGTTATTTACTCATCTTTCTACTCAGGCCTCTCCTTTCATATTCCAGTTCTAAATCAATGCATGGTTGCTATGATAATTTGGACCCTAGCAACCAGATGGCTGGAATAGAAGGCTGGAAAGCTGCTGAATAAAAAGCTAAATAACTCAAAAAGCACAAATAAAAACACAAATGAAAACCAGTTGCAAATTGTCTCAGAATATTTGCTCTCTACATCATACTCAAAGTTTATTTAGAGATGAACCACCCCTTTAAAATGTTGTGCCTTATGTATAATTTCCCCAGACTCTGCGATTGCACAGAATCTGGCCTCTGTTTCTTGGGTTCTGCAAAGTTGCAGTATTTAGGTTGAAGGGTGTGTGTTAATTATTTCCTTCAAAACCCCCATCTAATGAACAGTGTGTTGTTCTGCTGCAAACTTGTCTTCTGAGCCCTTGCTGGAATTGTAACGCTAGGTGCTGTGACAGATTTATTGATTAGAAGAGGTGCTCCTTTAGTACAATAGATCCAGAACTACAATAAATTGACAGTACACCTCTGGTAAGGCATCTCTGCAATATATTAACTGGGAAAGATTTTCATTATGGAATGTCTTTAAAAATCCTGCTAAATAAATATTCATAGTAACATAGTAGTTAGGCTGAAAAAAAGACACACGTCCATCAAGTTCAACCTTAAGTCTGTATACATGTCAATATATTCCCCTTGTAAGCGAAGAAAATCAAAAGCTAAGTCAAAGATAAAATAGAGATGGAAAAGGTTATTGCAGTAAGGAGTAAAACAAAGTTTTAAGTGGGTCCTGTATGGTTCATCATCTAAAAAGGTGGTTCACCCTTTAAGTTAACTGTTATAGAATGGCTAATTTCTGCTACTTTATTTTTCATAGTTAATGAAAATTTGTCTTTTTTCTGACATCTGAAAACACAAATGCTCTGTAGGGCTAGTGATGTGAGGGTCAGGTAAAACTCGACCCACACCCGACACTAACCTGCAAAATTTTGGCATTGTAGGACCTGCTCCTAATCTGTACCCACGTCTTCTCATTCTACTATGCTACTTTCTGTCTGCGCCTCTGGATAAAAGGCAGGAATCTTCAGGAGCAGAAAGGAGTGTACTTCCTTTAACCCTAACCTGCAATAGTTGGTCAAATTTCAACCCACCCAACTGGAGTCAAATCCACGGGTCACTGTGGATTTTGGGTCAACACGCACATCACTACTGGACAGGACTGGACTTGGAGTAAAAAGCAGCTGGGCAAAAAAATCAAAGCAGCCCAGGCTTGGCCAGAGAAGAGGCACTTATGGGTTGATATGATAACTATGTATAAATATATAAGGGATCATATAATAATAATATAATAAGGGGTTGGATGGCTGTTTAGCAAGTGAGGAATAGAGGGTTATGGAAGATAGCTCATAGTACAAGTTGATCCAGCCCAGGGACTGGTCCCATTGTCATTTAGCAAGTAAGGAAGTATAGGGTTATTGAAGATACTCTAACTATGAGTTCAGTTAAGAGACTAGAACAAGGGTAAAGGTGAGCAAAGGTCCAGGACTGGATAGTATTCATCCCAGGGTAATAAACAAGTTTAGCTCCTTGTTTGCCCAAAACTCTTTACTTGTGGTGGTAGATTGGTGGTCCCTACACCGATGAGGGTGTTGCATGGGGAATTCAAACCATACACAATTTCTCATTGGTGAAGAACAGCACTGCTCTCGCTCACTAGCCCTGCTCTCTTACACTCCTGGGGTGAACTATCACAGAACTATCCTGTTACTTGCTAAGCCTCATTCATGGGTTCCTTTCACCCTGGTTTCCCATAGGAATTACCTTAGGGCTTGGTCTTGGACTCCTGCACTGATGTTTACATTCACTCCAGTCCTCCTATAGTGGAGTGAATACCTGTTCTTCATTTGCCTTCGCTTTTATACACTAGGAACAGAAACTGGCAATTATCCTTGGGTCAAAGGGGAATATTAAAGTAATAAAGGTGCCACATTTACAAAGGTCTAATCACCTATAGCAACCAATCAGCAGGTAGCATTTAATGAACAACCTTTTTAAAAGCAACTGGTTGCTACAGGTCACCACACTTGTGCAAACTTTGTGCCTTTTGTTACATATGGGGGTTATTGTGCAGCATTCTTTATGTTGTTAGACAATAGCTCCCAATATGCTGAGAAATCTTGAAAGTTATAGTCCAGCCAGTCATGCAATCTGAAAGAATAAAGTATGTAGACACTGAAATAATATATTATTATTGTCAAACACACACCATATTATATAAATTGAACCTACTTATTGCATCAGACTATGCAGTTTTGTGTAGCTTCTTAGCATTTTAAAGGAAAAAACTATACTCCTCAAACAATGTCTCTATAAAAGTATATTACATAAACAGCTCATATGTAAAACCTGCTTCATGTAAATAAACCATTCTAATTCTTAATTAAATAATTCCTAAAACTTTTTTAGTAGTATGTGCCATTGGTAATCATAAATAGAAAACTGCCATATTAAAAAAATAAGGGCCGCCCCCTGGATTGTATGATTCATGGTGCACACAAAACAAACTATACATGTTAGGTCACATGAGCCAATTATTAGACAGAGTTCTTTCATTTGCTGCCACACTTCTTCCTGTTTACAGTTGTAGTATTTCTGGTCAGGTGATCTCTGAGCAGCACACAGAACCATCACAAAATGGTGTTCAAGGCAAAATATGTAAAAGGGCAATATTTACTTAAAGGAGAAGAAAGGCTTGGTGCACTTGGGTTGCCAAATAGTAGCACCCCCAAGTGATTGTATTGACTTGTATCTTGAAACCCGGGCCGGTGCTCCTATCAGCAGAAAAACTGCACCGGCCCGGAGTTATACCAGTGAGCACCACGGAGCGAGTTCCACTTCCGTCTTCTTCTTTCTTCAAATTTCCTGGGGCAAACGCATTTGCAGTTGAACGAAATAGCCAACTTT